>NW_005434572.1:133429-134501 GCF_000315625.1 Guillardia theta CCMP2712
CCTCCGCATTGCGCTAAAGAACGTACAGTTTCTTGCCCGACCCAAAACTTTTTAAGTCAAATTCAGGACTCACTCTTTTTCGGGAACCGCAACAAAGCCTGAGGGAATGGCGAGGGAGGAGGAGGAAGGAGGAGGAGGGGGAGGAGGAAGGGAGGGAGCGAGATGGCAAGAGAGCAAGAGTGCAGAAGGAAGATAGGAGGGAGAGATATGAAAGTGAAGGGTGACCATTGATAAGGAATGTAGTAATAACGATTGCAACTCAACTAGGAAGGGTTGACATGACATGAGTCTGGTCTAGCACAAGGCCCTCCTTGTCCTTTCTTTACATATATATCCCTCCTCCTCTTCCAACTCTATCTACTTCCCCAACCATCAACCTGATCATCCTGCCCCTCCAGATGTTCCAGGACATCCGCACTGTCTACGAGTCCCTCTCCTCCATGCCCTTGTCCAGCGTCACCGACTGCTACGACAGCAACGGAGACCTCAACGCAGGCGTCGCCTCCTCCACATGGCCGGTCGGCGTGATCAAGAACTGCGGCAGCGCCGTCGCCAACACGACCTGGTAGGGAAGAGCGGGGGTTGCGGGGACAGGGGCAGGCGGAGGGGCGGGAGGAAAAGCCGTGACACAGGAGGACGCAGGTCCAAGACGCTGTCTGACGGATCTCCCGTGAACGACATGAAGTCAGCCGCCTCCTACTCGGGCAGCACCAACCCCGACGGCATCTTCAAGTGAGCGACAAGAGGAGGGATGGCGAGAGGCAGGAGGAGGAGAGGGGGAGGAGAGAGGAGGGAAAGAAGGAGGGATGGAGAAGTGAAGGAGGAGAGGAAGAGATGGGTTGGAAAGAGGGGGGACGAGGAGGAGGGAGGAAACAATGAGGGGGAGGAAGGAGGAAGAAGAGGACGAGGAGGAGGGAGGGAGGAAAAAAATGAGAGGGAGGAAGGAAGGAGAAGAGGACGAGGAGAGAGGGAGGGAGCTGACGAGGGCGAGCAGGTACGGCGTCGACATGGACTTCTACGGATGCGTGTACCACGATCCCAACTGGAAGACGTCGGGAGTCTCCGACGAGGT
>NW_005434572.1:134601-136416 GCF_000315625.1 Guillardia theta CCMP2712
GAGGCAAGGGAGGAGAAGGCGATGGGGGAGGGAGGGAGGCAAGCGGCAGGGGGGCAAGGATCGTATGCAGGGGGTTGCAGTAGCGCGGGAGGAAGAGAAGAGGAGGAGGAGAGGAGGGAAAAGAACGAGGACAGGAGGAGACGGAGAGGCTGACGGGAAGGGATGCAGGTGCTTCCAGCGAGCGATGCTCGTTGCACGACGGTTCCTACTCCTTGAGGTGGAAGAGGACTGTGTAGACTGCGTTCCGGGGATAGGATAGGAGTGAAGAGCAACGTTATGAACACGAACGGTCTTGCCTTGTTCACCCTGGTGCGCGTTCCTGGTGTAGTCTTGAAGTCAACTCATGCTGACAATCTTCTCTTTCGACATCCGTTGCTGCGAGGCTCTACTTGTCAAAGGCGGTTGAGGAGGGACTGACAACGAGCGTAAGTAGGAGAAGCGAGTGGAAAACGCAGAGTAATCTAGTCACAATTTAACAAGAAGAACTTCCAGTCTCTACTGTCACATGGCATGGCTGAGATGGCACAACGACACATGCTGATATCAGGATGAAGAGGGAGTCGAAGAGGGGGGGGGGGAAGGAGGAGGAGGAGGAGGAGGAGGAGGTTGAGGTGGTGGTGGGGCAGGGGCAGGGGCAGGGGCAGGGGCAGGAGGATAGGGTTGATTGGCTTGTTCTCAGGTGGAGGAACCAGAATCTTGACTGCGATGGCCCTGGGGTGCGATGAGCAGAGGAGGGGGGAATGGGAATCGTTACCCTCCGATGGCGATGACGATAAGGAATAGCAGGACCATGGTGACTTTGTCGGTAATCGCTCTCCTTGCCATCTGCAGGGAAGCCGGATCAGGGGAGCTGACGGAGAGTCGCTGAAGTGAGGGGGGAACCTTGACCAGAGTCTGATTAGCCCTGGCAAGAAGGAAAGGTTAGAGGAGGAGGACGCAGCAGGACGGCGTCAACGTACTTTGAGAGCTCCTCCTCAAGTGACGTGTAGTCCGCATAAATGCTCTTTAGCTGCCGTCGAGCATGTCAGTCGCTCCTGTCGAGTCCTCTGCGCACTCACTTGCTCGGTCTGCCCTTTGATGACGACTGCTGCCTCTGATCCGGACTGATGAAACCGTTAAGCCCACGAAGAGCTAGGAGGAGGAGGAGGACGAGGAGGACGAGGTGAGGGAGGTGGTGCACAAGGTTGGTGAGATAAAGGTATTGTGGCAGTGAAAAGGGGGAAATGCCCTGCTGCTGCAACTGATGATGATGAGGAGGAGGAGGAGGAGGAGGTAGAGAACGAAGAGGAGGAAGCGGAGCAGCAGAAGCAGCAGCAGCAGCAGCGGAAGCAAGCCCTCACCGCCTGCGCATCTTGGATGATTCCGATGCTTCTTTGAACAGACTCCTGCGTGTCTCTGGCCATGCAACAAGTCAGCATCATCGTTCCAGCCGCATGCCGCCATGCACCGTTGGATGTTGCATGCTCGATCAAGAGCAGCCTCGGCCGCCTTCTTCCTCTCGTGCGCCGACAACTCCTTGGTGCCTACACGGAGTCATCGAGGGAGGAGGAGGAGGAGAGAGAGATGGTGGTGGTGGTGGTGGTGGTGGTGGTAGAGATGATGATGGAGATGATGGAGATGATGATGATGATGATGATGGAGATGATGATGATGATGATGATGATGATGATGATGATGATGATGATGATGATGATGATGATGATGATGATGATGATGATGATGATGATGATGATGATGATGATGATGATGATGATGATGATGATGATGATGATGATGATGGAGATGATGATGATGATGATGATGATGATGATGATG
>NW_005434572.1:136582-150186 GCF_000315625.1 Guillardia theta CCMP2712
GATGATGAGGAGGAGGAGGAGGAGGAGGAGGAGGAGGAGGAGGAGGAGGAGGAGGAGGGGAATTCATGAGAGGGGACGGGGGTGAAGGGAGAGTGAAGAGGGGGGTGACATGCGGTATCAACCTTTCCCTGCCATGGCTTCGGCGGCCTGGCGGTTCTTCTCGAGGCTCTCGAGCTTCTTCTGGTACGACTTGATTAACATGTCGCATGCGACTCGGTCTTGCCGGCAGCCCTGCCACATGTCAGTTCCTCACTTGCTCGCAGAAGGTATTTTTCATCACCTGCTTCCCCTGAGTCTTCAGATCGTCGAGAATGTCCTGTGCCATGGCGATTGACTTGGCGGCCTTCTGGACGGCGTTACCATGCTGCCTCGGCTCTGCGAGGACACTCTCGATCTCTTGCAAGCACTGACAACCAACCTCGTCACTCGACCTGCGGCAAACTTGCTCAACTTCACTCACTTGCTCAAGATCTTCTGCTAAGACTCGCAAGTTCTCCCCAGTCAGAACTTTGGAGCCCTCGATGAGAGGCTGCAGACAGGGAGGAAGGGAACAAGGTCAGATGCTGCACGACGACACGAGGCCATCATGGCAGACCTCGTTCATTTGACCGCTAGATTGGCGACTCATATCCGAGCAGCTCCTCCTCCTCTCCCAGCCCTATCAGATCCAGTCTGTTTGAGGTAAGTCAGCCGGAAAGAGTTTAACATTCGAATGGTTTCAGACACGTTGGAAGTTTCAACTTTAGAGAAGTTCTGAGTGATACAAAGTTTGCGAACTTGTAGACTATTGTTGTATCATCTGAGCAAGCGCTGTCTATGACCATGCCATGCCAACTTCCCAATCATGTACTCAGTTCTCTCTCATCTTCTCGCATGTGCTCACGTCTCATCTCCTGTTCCTTGTCTTCTCTTCGCTGCAACTTCACCATTTACAACTCCATTTTGCAGCTTCTCCATTTCGTTGTATTTCTCTAACGATCTCGTAAGTGCCTCATAACCGCCTCTCCAGGGACCCATAACGTCAATTGCAGCCGTTACACTGAAGAGTCACCGGATATAGTGAGGGGTCCATGGCAGGGGCAAGGGCAGTAGCGGCATGGCTGAGCGCTGCCGCTCTGTGTGCTCTTCTTGCTACCATGATGAAAGATGATATTCGAGTTATGCTAAAACAGGTGATGATGTCTTGCTGGCCCTATGCTCCTCGTCCTCCTCTTGCCCCTCCACTCCCCCACAATCGCTGCCTTGAATTGAATGATTTGACAATGAGCTGACGCTGTTTTCCCCCTCTTTCCCCGCAGAGATTGAATTTCCTTAACAACTATTCAGTTAGAACCGATGATTTAGATAAAATGGTAAGAGCAAGACTCGCTCTTCGATGCGCTCTAACGCTACTTGCAGCTGGAAAAATACAGGATCGAGAGGGACGTCGCGCTTGCTGCCATAGGCCACCACTCGCTCACGGAAGTACCTGCGCACGATCCCAAATCTGAACGAGAAAAGCTAAGAGAACTGAGGCAGCGTGCGATAGAGAAGGTAGTTTGGTGTACCTGCATTGCAAGGGAATGACATCGTCCTTGGGTGGCAGCTGCACAGAATTTCACGGGGGCGACGAGATTATTCTCTCGGGATCAAGGAAGGGGACCTCAAGACTGCAGCGAACCCTGACTGTGACGAGGGGGACGCTCGGCTCGGGCTTTGCGGGGTTGAGGTTCCATCTCCCGAAGACGAGGAGATGCACAGTGCGGAGGCCAAGGTGGAAAAGCAGCTCACGGCGAGAGAAAAGGCGGACGACGCAGAAAGGGCTGAGATCATGAAGCAAATCAACTCGAAGAGGCTTGCAAAGGCGCAAGTGCTCATGAAGAAACTCTCGGAAACAGATCAGAGGATCAACGAACTGGTCCATCACACCTTGAAGGTAGCAAACATCCTTGCCGCTTGGTTTGGCGAAGCTGATCCTCCGCAGGTGGCCGCGATGGCACCGCACACGCCCAGCGGAGATGAAGGATGATGTGTTGGAGAACGCTGCCAGAGTGCAGAGAAGAAACGCAAACCATCAAAAAACAACAAATTCTTTATTCTTATCGCACAAGCCAATCAACAAGAGTCATGCATGCCCGTCTTCCCAAGCGAACAGAAAAGTGAATCTCCTTCTTGAGTAAAATTCTATCTTATCATACGAGGACGAGTTCAAGGATTATTATACAGGACAACATCGCTACTTGGCATCAACAATGACCAAAGCACTTGGTTGCACCCAGAATGATTATCAGCATGACAACCTAAAAAAACAGCATCTTAAGCTTCATGCACCACGTCGACTCTAACTCACCGAAACAGAGCCAACAATGATGATCTGCAATTTCAAGTTGTGCCACCAAAGCTTCCTCTGCAGCTGTTTGCTTGATCTCTTGAATTTCAAGGCTTGTTCGCTCAAGTCGCCTGACTTGTCGACAAGAAGCTCGATCTTGTCACCTCGATCTAAGATCCTCTCGATGTTCTCTGACATCACTTGCTTGACCTCCTCGATCTCTCCCTTTACCTTGCGAATGTGATCTGGTGCGTTCTGTTCAGTCTACAAGCAGTGAGTGCGCAAAAGTTCAACATTACCGGCCTCTGGGTTGCTGTTGTAAAATTCCATCTTCTCGCTCAGCACTTTGCCGAACGTTTTGTTCATCTCATACGCCACAGCTCTACACAACATGATCCATGTCAACAACAACCTCACAAGGCATCTCAGGTTGACATTACGTTCCGAGGATGTCCGAATATTTCTCTTCGAACTGTTGTTTGATGTCTTCCAAGAAGGCAAACGCAATGCGGCGTTGGAAATCCTTGTTGGCCATGCAGATGTACACGATTCCTTGCTCGGTGATGAGGTGGAATACAAACTCGTCATATTTGTACGAGTGCTTGCCCTCTTGGGTAGAGTCGAACTTCTCAAGAATGGTTCTTGTAACCTGCTGAAAGTTCCCGCTCTCGCTGCACCTCAACGTTAGCAGAAGCCCGTCTCCATGTGCGCATTGTCACCTTGTGTGTTCGCAGAACACTGTAGTTCCACGACTTATCAGGCTGTACACAATCGACATTCTGCCAGCCGAAATCAGCATGAATGGGACTGAACAAGATTGCCTCAGAAGTTCAAATACTAAACGACTTCAAGACACTCCCTCAAATTAACATCAACTAGGATATTAGGCAGGTTATCCATTTGAGGATCACATTTCAATCACCACACTCCCTTCAACACCAACTAATTTTCACCCTGGCTCAGACCAAAACTCTGCAACACTGAACCTTTCTGCTGGAACAAACTTTCTGGTTTGCCTGGCTCGCAACGGAACCAGCTGGACAACAACCAAACAACTCGCTGCATTGAAAAATATCCTTCATATCATCGATCTTGGTCTTCATATCATCCTCCGATCGTAGCTCCTCTCCTTTCCCTCCCTGACCTCCGCCAAGCCATGCGCCCTCCTCTTCTGATTTCAATTCCACCTCCCCACGCATACCGGGCCCGACCCGGCGATGACGGTCCCCCTTGCTACTGAGATTGAAACGGTTTTCAACGGTCATGACATCATCAGGTGCAAGGTCGATACGTCGAATGAGTTGTCAGGGCTGACGGCAAATTTGGTAAACCATTGCCTAAAATTTGAAATTATGATGAGATGATAGAATTATTTCTAGTCATTTTGAACGTGTGCTACACTCCTGAAGTCTATTTTCAAAAGGTCAAGATTCTGGACTACCTCCGTGTTTGTCAACCTGAAAGTACCCCTAGTTGAGATAGGGAGTCAACTCATCCCTACCCCCTACCCCCTCTATTCTGGTCTATAACATGGTAGGAGGTTCACATTTGACTACCCCACCCCGCTACACAACCCTTTCGGCAACTCACACCGTGCCTGTCAGCACAGTCACCCCCACCCCACTCGCAACGTCTGATTACTGATCCCCACCCTCGCTTGTTCTGGAAGTACCCTACCCTTTACTAGCCTCTAGGCTCTTCTACCACCTACCCATGAACATATGGTTTGCTCCACCGTCACCTGTGATAAAATCACAGGTAAGACTACCCACCCTTTTCCCTATGCTAAACCCTACCCAGTTCAGGCGGTTGAAATGACCACCGGTGGTAGTTATTACCCCATCAAAAAATGATGAAATGACCGGTGTTGAATAATCATTCTACATTATGTCGGAAGTACCCACCCATAGATCGGAAGAGATACCCGTCCCCTTTTCAATGACCATATCCACCCACCTCACTAAAACGAACAAATATTCTTTACAATGGAGGGGTAGTGCATACACCCCTGAGATAAACGCATAGGGATAAGGTCACACCACCCCATTGTCAACTACCCCTACCCCCTCCATGGACGTGGTTGATGACCACAGTGAGCCAATACCATCCGCCCGCCCAGCCCCGACCGGGAGTTCCCTTGCTCGCCCCCGCTCCGCCATAACAGCTTCCTCCTCTTCCCAGCTCTTACTTCCCTCGAGCTTACTGCCTGACAGAGAGCTCCTTGACCTCTTACTTGTCGCACTTCCTTGTTTCTGCCTCACGTCTCTCGTCCTTTGGAAGAATCTGTCTTTCCACCCCGGCGTGACTAGTTCAACTCTGTTTTGACGAAACGTTCTACGGGACAAATATCTCTTCGCGTCCCCTCTTTTCTTGCAAACATCAATTCAATCTGACGTCATATAATTTCTTCAATCTAAGTCACGACATCCTCACATCGGGAAGGACTTCTAAGACACCACCCATGAACAACTTGTCGCGAAGGCTGGTCAGCCAAACGGTCGCTCATCAACGCAGATTCTCTCTCACTGCGCACAGAATCACCAAGCTCTATGTATTCGGCATGACAACCTTTGGCTTCACAGGCCTTGGCTTGATATTCGCCCAGCGAAATTACCAGCGACTCATGTACATGAAGGAACATGGCATTGATGACTTCGAAGGCCACGACCTGCCTGCTTGCGGATGCGGTGCTGGACATCTCCCTTGCAAGGGATCATCGTCTATCCACCACCATCATCCCCCCTCGACCTTGAGACACTTTGTGACAGGGACAGAACCACCTCACATCGAGCTGATGGATCGCTGGTTAGCTCCCATTGACCAGTGAGCATGCGTTGGTCTGAAATACAAAATTTGGGGATGGGAATCATTCCGTATTGAGCTTGGTAAGAGAAACTGGAAATTGTGAGCTGGACAAGTTGAGATCAGCTTCGTGCTCTTATTGGAGTTGATCGGGTGTCTATCGCTGTGAAGCTGTGCTGTATTTGACGACAGCACTCAGATTGTATTTACTGCATTTTTGTCTAAAGTTTGGTTGCAACCCTCTGCAACTTTGTACAACAAGAGATTCGTTGTTTTGAGACTCTCCCTTTGAATCTAGATCTACTGTAAAACTTACAGATCTGTAATGAAGACCATGCCCTTACCTTTGGTAATGGTTATCGAACCATTTGTGAGAAAATGAAAAGGTCCACCGTATGAAACCGAATAATAAGTCTTGCAAGTGCTATGACGGGTTGTGGTAAGATGCACGTGAAGAATAGCGAAATAGACACCACTTGCTCAGATTTCCAATGAAATTCACTGTACATCATTGATTGATAATGCATGAATGGAACTTGTCTCATGTAACTGAACTGGATCTCATACAGAAGACTAAGAACTCCGAAACAAAAAGATGGTCGTGCGATCGGACATCATCAGTTCAGTTTTTGATCCTTTGTCTCCACTTTCACTGTGCTTCGGCATCTGTTCTTCCTCCCTCTGGATTCACTCCGATGGATATTTCGCCTCTTCTGTGAACGCGCCTTTGCCTTCCCCATGGCCTTCCTGTACTTGTCAACTGCTACGTCGCTGTACACGAGAACAACCTTATATGTGCAATCATCCTTGTCGTAAAACATGGAGCCCTTCAAGTCATTGATAGTGTTCCCTCCCTTTGTCTTGGTGTACAGCGACATCAGGCCAGCCTGCTGCATCATATTGGAAGCATCGTTGCTGTAGTCCGATCTGCTCGCGTCATGCGCTCGCTTCTGCTTTCCGTTGACCTGCACAGCCTGCTTTACATCTCGCACGATTTCTGAAAACGCCTTGTGTATGTCTACCATGTCTGGAACCTGTCCAGGGTCTGAAGGTTTGATGGGAATGAACATCCCGTCTACTCGGAAATGCTCGTCTTTGCACAAGTAAATCATCCTCCTATCTTCAGCTGCTCTGTCCCTTCCTCCGTCTTGGTGGTAAACCCGCTTCAGCAATGCCATGGCTCCTCTTTTGCAGGCCTTTTCGATGAAGAGATGCCCCAAGCAAATCATCCTTCCTTTCTCTAATACGACGGAGCAGCCATCAAGACTGGACTTGATCAAGCAGTTGCACTCATCCGCTGGAGTTTCATCGCTGTAAGGCATGTTCATAGCTTCACCATTTGCATTATTCTGTCCCAATTCAGTCTGGCAAAGGCTGCTACCTCTCCTGCTACGTTCATGATCTGAAGCGATGCTCCCATCTTCATGGTTTGCAATGTCGTCAAAAGGGCTATTGACCATCAAATTGGCACTCAACATTCCATCATCGACAGGATAGACTCTCTCCAGCGTTTCTTCAAGGTATGTGTCGACAAGACTTGTAGATTGCGCGCCATGACACCCCATCATTTCTGACGAAAGGGCGACCATAGCGCCGATTTCATCGGGCAGGGGGGAATATCTCCATCGCTCATCGAGGTCGCTAAACATTTCAGAAGGAAGCTCCTCATCGGATCTGGCATGTGCGGAGGGCTGGATGAAGAAGTCTATGGTGTCAGTGCAGCGGAGGGGGGGAGGAGATGAGGGGATCAGGGCGCACGGGGCTGGAAGCAACACCATGACCAGATTCCTTGGCAGAAAGCAACTGATACCACCCCCTGATTTGACCATGAAAGGACCCGTTCGATTCCATCAGGATATAAATGTAAATTACATTCAAACATTTGAAATTTAATTGTGATATATTTCAAATTGTTGTGTCTGGCATGTTAAAAGTGATGTTATCAAGTGTTGTACCATGCGTCTTCTTTGGTGGAGGCGGATCTGATTTTTAAAATGATTAAAATCATCATTACAAATACAAAGAAGAGCTGGTATAGTAAATGGTACAAAAATTTGGATACAAAAGAGAGATATGGTTTATTATATTTAAATACAAGATTTTAATATAATTTTATTTGTACCAGAGTATATTTCTCACAGTACCCAAAACTTGTTAGTTCAATTGATGTCTGCACCGACCCCGCAAGAGCTCTAGGACTACTAGGACCTCTTCCTAGGACTAATGACCACCAATCCTAGTTGACATTTTGCTAGGCCCTATAGCATCACTCGCTAGTATTGTAGGGATAGTGATCTACTTCCTGGGTCCTAGGGAAGTCCTAGGGAAGGATGCCGCCCCCTCGCGATGCTGAACTGCCGTACACGAGGGGGAAGGGGAGGAAGGGGCGGGAAGGAGAGGGATATGATGAGAAGGGCAGGAGCATGAGAGTGCACGATGAACGATGGATTGATCGTTAGGGAGGGAGAGGATGAGGATGTTGAGAAGGTTGCATCGAGGTGCGTTGACCTGCTGTTGGACCAGCTCGGTTTGAAGGATGAGTAGTAGGGCTGCATGCGAGGCGTGAAGGATTGGCAAGAGGAAGCTGCGGATTATACCTTAACTTTGTGTTTGAGAATGAGGGGGAGAATGATTTTGGCGCTGTGAAGAGAAACATTGACTTTGTCTTCTTCCTCAATGCCATGAGCCCTGATGTGACAATTGAACAGGGGCCGGGCATAGAAATTCTGGTGCAGCTCTCACGATGAAAGCTGTTGCCAAGCGAGTAGCTCAATCTGCAGGCTCTGCCCTCTGGGCAGGAACAACTGGGCTGACTGACACGGGAGGTGGAGCAACTGACGTCATTGTTGTCCGGTGCGGTTCAGTGCATAATCTTGTGATACTCCATTGACGAGCTAAATCTGCAGACACTCGAACGGGAGGCTTGTGAGCACGAGCTTCCATGCTCAGCTCCCCAAGCTGTCGAAGCAGGACTTCATGGGCACCAGGGTCTCTTTGTTCGTGAACAACATCCCGACAGGCGTGTCGATGGTGCTAGACAGAGAGCTCATCTGCTGCTTCGATGACGGGAGCTACCGCGCGTCCCATGCAGACTTGGAGAGCATGAACTTGCGCTCTGGAAAGAACACGATTCGCTACGAGATGATCCACCCCTGTAACAATGATAGAAGATACACAGTTCGGGCTAACATCCATCTGTGGAATGTCTGGGACAAGATAACGGTTGTTGACATTGATGGGACAGTGACAAAGACAGATGTTGCCGGGTTCGGCGCAGAGAAGTTGGGGTACGAATACATCCATTCGGGGGTCTGCGAGGCTGTCACAGAGATCTCAAGGCAGGGTTACCGAATCCTGTTTCTGACCTCTCGCGCTATCACACTCGCTCAATCAACACGGGAGTTTCTTTGCACCATTGGTCAGTCGAATGGAGGGACCGGCATGCCGGTAGGCATTGCTCTGCCAGCATTGTTTTGATGTTGACATGTGTGGTGGTTCAGGAGTTTTGTCTGATTACAACGACTGAGCGTTTTTTGCCTTCCCTCGTGGTTGGTGTGCGATCAGCTGATAAGTTCAAGACTGTGGCCTTGCAGGTCATGAGCGCTGCTTTCAGTGCACACCTGTCCTGAAGACTTGTACAGGAGATCCTCAGAATTTTCAATCCAGAGATGCAAAGTATCAAGAGGGCAGATGATGTAGTCGAGCAGGTATGGCAACCTTCTGCCTTGTCCCTGTTAGCGCCTATTTCTCTCATACGCGTCCCTCCACATCCTCTCTGATTCTGAGCCGTTCCTTATTCCTGCATCCTGTCATTCGCTTTGCTTTGCAGATTCCTGGTTGGCGTCTGGATACCGCTCCTGTCCTTGTCGGAGCAGAAAAATGGGACAAGGTGAAGATGGAGGAGGATGAGTTAGGACGAGCTCACGCACCTCCAGCTCTGGCATGGACCCTCTGAGACGGAAGACGATGAAGCCAGCAACGCGAGCACGCATGCTGGGAGCGACTCGGACAAGGACAAAGATCGGCTAGGTGTGCCATTTATTTCGCACTCTCTTGCAGAATGTTCACACTTGCTCTTTCCATTCTTCCCCCTCTCACCTGGCTCCTCCTCTTGCTTGTTGCTCATTTTCCCTACACTTTCCCGTCTCACTGATATGCCATCACAGGAGGCCTTGATGCTGAGGACTCGGATGTAGCACAGCGCAACACCTTGAAGCGCGATGCCGACAGCTTCTCGAGCTCCTCTGGCGTCATGGGCTCCGGGTCAAAAGATCCTTCTGGCACGTTCGTGTGCGGGTTCGGCAACAGATTGACAGACACGGCTGCCTACAACGCCGTGGGAATCCCTCCCGAGAGAAATTTCCTCATCGATCAGTCATCCCAGGTCAGCCGCAATCCCTTGACTCCTCAACTCGTCTCCTTCACTCCTCTCCTTTCCTTCACTCTTCTCCTCCCCTTGTTTTCCTCCTTCGTTGCCTCTCTAGTTGAATCTCTAGATGTCTCCTCTGCTCTCGTCTTACAGTCCTGTCGACGTCACTGACCCTCTCCGTCATAGATAAGGATGACGGGTGTTTATAACCAAGTCTTCGATGGCTACACCGGTTTGCTCCCTCACATTCGACGCCTCCTGCCTGCTCTGAACTCAAGAGGGGAGCCTCTCTACCGGAAGAAAGGAAGGTAGGACCTGCTTTCCTCCTCTCTTGCTCTCACCGCAACTGGTGTCTTGTGATTGCATGTTCGCTCTTGCCCTTTCTTGTTGTGGTACTAACTTGTCCTGCTCTCAGAGGAACATGTCCGCTTGACTGCGACTGCGATGAAGTGGTTTTGTGATGTTTCGTATTTTTTCTTCTTCTGATCTTCTATGAACAAACGTTGTGAATGTGAACACATCCTCACAGTTTCCTCTCCTCCTCCTCTTCCTCTTCCTCCTCCTCCTCCTCTCCGTCTATCTCCTCGTGTGCTTCTACTTCGCCCGTTGTGCCATTGCTCATGCTGAGGAGCTCTTTTTGTCTCCTTCGGATCGCTCGCTTGTAGTGAATGGTCTGCCATTTCGTCAGCCTCATTCTCATCATCACAACATCTCAAACCTTGGGCCTGCGCCTCAGGTGCCAAACTCTCGACTGCGGGCAGAGGAAGCAGCAGCATCAGGTCAACCAGCGAAGGTGGGAAGGGGAGGAGAGAGGGATAGTAAGGCGAAGGACAGGGAAGGAGCAACGAAGGACCGGCAAGTGGTGAAGTAGGGGAGGGGGGCGGAAGAGGAACATGGAGGGAGCGGGTGTGTACCAGGTGAGGAGGAAGGGGATTGCCAACTTCGGAAGGTCTCTGCGGTCTGGTCTTGACCGGAATGTCTCCATGGCCCAACCGCAGGACGACGATAGGCTGAGGCATCTCAGTTGAGAGAGACAAGGAGAGTGAGGGGAGGACAGGACAGGACAGGACAGGACAGTGCTGGACAGGTCAGGAAGAGAGATAGAGAGGAAGTGGACGGGAGAAGAGTGGTGAGGCAAGGCAAGATCAATAGATCCTCACAGGATCTTCCGGACGAACGAGAGCGAGTCGTTCCTCCAAGGAGAGCTTGTGGAACTCTATCCAGTCATCTCCTCTCGCAGTCTCCTCTGTGAAGTGTGAGCACACGAGGGAGGAGGGAGAAATCCTGAGGGGGCGGAGGGGAGGGAGGGAACTCACCAGAGAGAGGATCGAGGTTGACCCTGCAGAATTTCCTCAGCTTCTTCGACATGATGCTGCAAGATGATCATCTCAGTGCAGGATGTATTCCTTTCCTCTTCCTCTCCCTCCCTCCCTCGTTTCCTCCCTCTCTTCTTGCTCCTGTTTCCGCTGCCCTCCTCCCTCTTCTACACCCCCTGCTCCCCACTTCCTTACGGGTCAATCCAAATTTCAGGTCTATCTGTCAGGCGAATGTAGGGAAGGAGCTCGTGCTTGACGTGTCTCTTCATCTTCATATGCCGCAGGCAGCGCCGCCAGGAGCGGAAACGAGCATCGCAGCAGGGACATGCGTACCGCTGCTGCTCAGGGGGCAGAACCTTCTCCTCCTCCTCCTCGTACGACATCCCCCATGGCCCGTACAGGACAGCATCCTGGGAGAGCTTTCCATAGGCTTCAAGAGGAAGAGGAGGCGGGGAGGAGGTGGATATCAGCACCTCGTGCCTCACAGCGACCCCGCTCTCCTCTGTCCTGTGAAGCACCAACTTTCGCTCCATGCCGATGGCGCCGCACATCAGCCTGGCGATGAAGTTGGGAGGAAGAGCTTCGACTTTCCACCCGTCCACCTCCACCAGCTCGTCGCCGACCTCCACCTTCCCGCTCTGCTCTGCTGCGCTGCCCCTCACGATGCCTACGACGAACACTCTCCGCTCCCTGTACTCGAGCACGAGCCCGATCCCTCCCTGCCGTTTCGTCTTGTTGTACGTCTTCCCGTTCCTCACAATAGGAGGACCGTCAATCCATGCAGGAGGTATCGCTTGCCTTCCTGCCTTGGAGGGGTCGGAGGGTCCCGCCATGCCACGTTCTCCATAGCCGCGGGTGCGGGGCTCCCACGTGCGATGGGAGGAGAAGGGTCGTGTCCATGGTCTTGCGTCGATCGCTCGATGGAACATGTTGCTTGCAATCATCGGATGCGACCTCGCCCTCGCACACACGCGCATGCCTCTCAGCCATGCCTCCGCCCTGCCCGCCATCGCTATCCGCCCTCCTGCCATGACCAGTTGCTGCCCCCGCTGTCTTTTTTGCTCTGCAACTTTCAATTAGTCGATTTTCTCTGTCTTGGGTCATACCTAGCTGCCTTTTTATTTGATAACAAAAAACGACATATATCTTGATGCCTTGCAAAGGAAATAAGAATTGTAATGAGGCGGACTCATATATTTCACTTACCACCCCTACCCCAATTCTCCACATATTCCACCCCATTCTTTCCCTGCAAAATCACCGGTACCAAGTCATCTTCAATACCCCACGTGTTCATCACCCCACCCTCCTATGGTTCATGACTTGTGGTGTCTACCCCTACCCCTATTTCCGTAGAGTATTCAGGGGCTCTCCTTCTGAGCTGTGACTAGGGGTGTGTACCCCTACCCCCTTCAAGGTGCTTTCGTAATCGAGCTGTGACTTGTAGGGGTGGATCCTACCCCAGGATCCAGATGCTTCATGGATGGGTGGTGACCCCTACCCCCCCCATCCAACTCCCCACCTACCCCCCTCCTCCCTCTTCATACCAGCTCCAGATTGAGTACCTGCCCCCACCCCTCTGAATCAGCAGGCTGTGACTGATGCTAGCACCCCTGATTTCGGTATTCGTGAGCTGTGACCTGGGGTACTACCCCCTACCACTTTATTTAGCGAGAATGACCCTCTAATTACTAGTGGCTGTGACTGGGATTACTACCCCCCACCAGGATCTTGCATGACCCCACCCCCGATGATGTGACAGGGGTTGATCCCCTTTTACCCCTTCCGTTCGGGTCATCTTCCAACAATTTCAGCCCGTTGGATAAAATCTGAAATATTGTTACTAAATTTCAAACCGTAACTATAATTTCTTCGAAGTTCTCGAAGGGATGGATCCAAGGGGGCTGCCGGCCGCATCTTTAAAAATACTTTTACAATTTAAAAATACTTGTAGCCTGGCCCCCTCCTCCCCTCCCCCCCGAAATCATCGCCTCCCCTTTCCCATATAAACATCCGCCCCTTGCTCCCTCCTCCCACTTCGCTTCACCGCTCTCCTCCTCCACGCTCTCTTACCAGCTCCTCCCTCCTCCTTCCTCCTCCTCTCATCCTTGAGAACTCCTACGCACAGCTCTTTCAACCCCTCGCTGCTGACCGCATCCTCCATTTGAGCCGTTTCGTACTCTCAAACCGCGTTGAATCTTCCAAAACAAAGTCTTGAAACCAGAACAACATGAACCGAGCCGCCCGTATCGCAAGTCCCATGCTCAAGAGCCTCCGTGTCCTTTCCTCAAGGGCCTTCTCCTCACATGCTCCCAGCCTCGACGCGATCCTGGGAGGGGACCTGAGTATGGGCCCAATCTCCCAACGACCTGCCGCCATCCCGGCTGTGCATGTTGAAGAGAAGCCGACGGACAACGTCCTCGAGTCAGCGTTCCTGCATTGCGATGCTCTAGAGCAGGCGCAGATGAAGGACCGGGCCTACGTGCTCTCCATGGCGGAGTCGCTGCTGGGACAGGCCAGCGCCAACTGGAGCCTGGAGTTCACGACGCTCAAGTTCGAGGAGCAGCAGGCGAATGCTCACCAAGTGGTCTCCTACCAGGAAAGGCGGCACTGGGACCTTGCTCTCCAGCTCGCCTGCGGGCCCTCCTGCATGCGCCACTAGACGATCGTTGTGCCGCCTTGTATTCTTCTCCTCCTCTTCCCTCCCTCCGCTCAGAAAAAGTTTTTCTTGATATTGCTTGCTTGTTCAATAAAGATTTTCCCGTAGACACAACTTATGCTGGTCCTTCATGGGTACCCTTGAAACATG
>NW_005434572.1:150286-171235 GCF_000315625.1 Guillardia theta CCMP2712
GAGGGAGTAGAAGGAGCGGAGGAGGGAGAAAGAAGAAATTACAGAAGGGGCAGATGAGGGATTGAGGGGATGAAACGTAGGTAGAAGGGAGGATAAGGGGAGAGGAGGGAGAGGGGGAGAGGGGGGGATAGGGCAGAAATGGAGGATTTTCAAGGAGGTTGGGGCTGAAGGGAGCAAGAGGAAAACGTAAGGAAGAAAGGAGAAATGGACTGAGGACAAAGCAAAAGGAGGAGGAAAAAAGGACGGGAGGAAGAAGGATGAGGGGGGGGAGGGGAAGCGATGCAGGGGGGAGAAGGAGTCACGAAGGACCTTGGGTTTTCCTCCAACGTGAATGATTCTCGTGTAACAATTGGGCTCGCAGGAGTGATTGATGTAGCTGAGATGCGAGTGAGAGGTAGATGGACTGAGAGGAGGCAGGGGAAGGAGGCAGGAGGCAGGAGGCAGGAGGCAGGAGGCAGGAGGGAGGAAAGGGGGCAGGAGGCAGGCAGCAAACAAGGGGAAGGAGGGAGGAGGCAGGAGGCAGGAGGGAGGAGGGAGGAGGGAGGAGGGAGGAGGGAGGGGTACCGGGCCCGAGATCCGCAGTGAGTAGCATCGATAACTTGTGACTTGCTGACTCGGAACATGTAGGAGGAGCCCATGCCGCTCCTCTCGTACATCTTCTCTCTCTTCTCGCACACCTGTAAGAGCACGTCAGATAACGAGCAGCAGGATCAGGAGGAGCGGGAGCAGGAGCAGGAGCAGGAGCAGGAGCAGGAGCAGGATCAGGACGAGCAGGAGGAGGAGAAGCAGGAGGAGCATGAGCAGGAGCAGGAGCAGGAGGAAGAAGGAACAGCAGGAGCGTCAACAGGAGGGCAGAAGGACGAACAGCAAGAGCAGCAGCAGCAGCAGAAGCAGAAGCAGCAGCAGCAGCAGGTCCTTTCCTTGTTCGAGATCAACTCTCCCTTGTACTCGATCACCATCTCCTCGGGCTCGATCACCTCGTCTGCGTACAACCCCCATCCTGCATGCAGACTTGTAAGCTTGTGCAATCCCTCCTCCCAACCTTGCCCGTCTGCTCTCCTGCCCTCCTCATTCTCCCTCCCTCCTCACTCTTCCTCGAGCCTCCGTTTTTCTTCTCCTATCGTCTATCCTCCTCTCCTCCTCTCCTCCTCTCCTCCTCTCCTCCTCTCCTCCTCTCTCCAACCTTCTCCCTTTGCTCCTTCCTCCTCTCATCTCTCCTCCTCCTCTACCATGGATCGCGCTCTTGCGGAAGGAGAGCCTCTTCACGCGGGACTTGAGCTGGTCGAACCGGAACGCATCGCTGCTGATCGAGCTCGTGACAGTCGCCTGCTTCCTCGTTGCTCGTCTGTTCGCTCTCTCCCACGACGACCCTTGCTTCCCATGCACCTGATACATCTCCTCCTCCTGCACCTTCACCGGCTCCTTGCTGCGAGACAGCGGGTGATTAAACTGCAGATACTTCACTTTAGTCTCCCATGGAATTGGCCGGTACCCCATCGCCCGCTGGCAACCTTCCTCGCTCGCTCCCCCATCCTCCGCGTGCCCCGGCCTCTTCCTCCTCTCCTCCTCTCCCGCCTGCTTCTTGACTAGCCTCCTCCTCATCACCAGGGAGCAAGGGACTTTTCTCTCCTGCGCTTGCTGCACGAAGAATATGTGGTAGGAGCCGTCCTTGAACACGTCCAGCACCAGAGCTTGCAAACGTCTCCCGTCCTCTCCCTTCACGTCCACCTCGCTGCCCTTGGGGTACCGCACGTCAGCAGGGCGGACGACGGAGAAGGGGGGCAGCGAGCATGGCTCCGCCCACTGTAGCCGCAAGTCCCCGTTACCCTCGAAGCAGGCCACCACTCCATGCTGGAAAGACCCGTCCTCCCTCCTTGCGCTGACCTCGTTCCCGACCTTGATGTCGATGTGCCGGAAGCTCTGTCCCCTGTCCTCCAGCGCCTCCCTGCTCCTCCTCCCCCTTCCCTGCCCCACGAGAGGGAGAGCATTCAGAGGGTCTCCAGGAAGCCGCACCTCGGGCAGACAGCCCGCAGCCTCCTGCTCCTGTGGACAGCTATCCTTGTTCGACTTCCTTTTCTTGGACGGTCGGAAAGTAGCCGCCGGTTCGACCTGCTCCATCTTCTTCTCCTTCTTCATCCTTTTGGTTTCTACCTTGCCCGCATCCTTCGAAGCTGGAGGAGGAGGAGGAGACAGAGGGGGAGGAACAGCGGCGGCGGCGGCGGCAGCAGCAGCATCTTGTCTGTCCGTCTTCTTGACTTCCCAGAGAGGGAGATCATCACCTGAGCTCTCGTAGATCGCTTTATTTCCCGCCCCTCCCCCTCCTGTCGCTGACTTGACCGCTAGCGTCGAGCTCGATGACTTCTTCGACTTCCTCCTGCTGCAAGCCGGCACACCATCTCGTCGCTCCTCCTCCACTTCCTCCTCGCCCTGCGCTCTCCTCTTTGCCGGAACTCTGGCCACCTTCTCCGCCTCCTCCTCCTTCTCCAGTTGCGCAGATTTCCTCTGTTTTCCCTCTTCTTTTGCCCATTTTTCTGATCTTTCTTGCTTATTCCCGTTCTTTTGCACTTTCTTCGGATTTTTGCGCTCGCGTGATTCCTTCCTCGCCTTATCCTCCTCTTTTTCCTTCTCCTCATCTATCTTGCCGCCCCTCTTCTCCTCCTGTACTGTAGCAGTCCACTTCCCCTTGCCCTTGCCCTTGTTCTTCCCTTTGCCATTCTCCCTGTGGTCCGCCCCCTGCTTCTCCTTTCCCTTGCCCTCCTCCTTCTTCTCCTTCTCCTCCTTCTTCTCATTCTCGTTTTTCTTGCCACGTACTTTCTCTTTTTCGTGCTCCTTCTGCTTTCCCTCCTGTTTGTCTCGCTTTCGCTCTTTCTCGATATCCTTCTTCCTCACTTTATCTTTCTCATTCTCTGCCTCTTTCTCCATTCCTCTCTGCTTCCCGTCCTCCTTGTGTTTAAAAACATCTTTCTCCTTCCTGTGCTCTGTTTCTCCATCTTTCTGCTCTTTGCTCGTGTTCCTCCCTTTTTTCTCTCCCTTCAACTCCTTCTTCTCCTTCCCCTCCCCCTTCTCCTCTCCTCCTCTCTTGTCTTTCTCGCCTCCATCTTGCACCTTCGCACAACCGTCCTCCTTCCTCGCACGCGACCTCTCATCCTCCTCCCTTCCAGCGTGTCCTACACATCTCACACCTTCCACCGCCCTCGGCTCCCGCAGCTCCTGCTGGACGTGCGACGTCTCCTCGACCCTCTTCTTGCTCGCATCATGAGCAGGCAAGTCCGATGTTCTCCTCCCTCCTCCAGTAGCTGAACCAACAGGATTGCCCGACGCCGTCCAAGAATCCTTCGTAAGCTCCTCCATGCGCCTTTGCGTTCGACTTTCCCCGGGCGCACAAGGAGCCGGTGCTGCGTCCTGCCCCTGACAAGTCTCAACCCTCAGGAAAATGACGTCATCAGTAGCATCCTGCCCTGGCTCCTCTTGACCACCAGTCGAGCTGCACTGCCCTGCTCCGTCCTCTTCAGATCGAGCAAGGATCGAAGATTCCGGGGTCTTTCCATGGTCCGGAGTTCCAATCTCTGCTCGCCCATCCTCGTTGTTGACTGCGCTAACGTTCTCCACCTCATGCGTCACGGTCTTTGAAAACAACCTCGCTCTCCTCGGAATGCTTCCTGGCAGGCTCGACGCCGCTCCAGTCGCGCGATCACTTTGTGAGCTTGATCGCACTGAGCCGACTCTCTTCACATCTGACAGAGTTGTCGTGACAGCAGTCCTTTCTGTGGACAGGTTCGGAGGTTCAGCGACAAAAAGCTTCTGACGGGGATCTTTCCCTCCTCCTTCCGATGGCTCCGGCTGATCAGAACCCCCCTGTCAAGAATGCCTCTCAGCACAGAGCAGGAAAGGCAATCACAGAAGATCCTCACAGCACAATCTCTCTCCCTCCCCTTTGCAAGTTGCATGCTGCCATCCTCCTTCGTCGCAGTGGGAGGACAGGAGGCGCAGTCGGTCTGTATCATGCAGGATGATCTTTCAGCAGGGAAAGGTCTGTGGTCATCAAGTGAGATTGAGAGTCAAAAGTCAAAAACTTCAAGAACCGTTCTGACGGGTGTGGTCGATCGTCCGGAATCCCTCCAGGAATGTCGCCGGCACGTTTCACTCCGGTATCGGAGTGATGTACATGCTGTTGGTGATGGTGATGATGGTTACGTAGTTGTGGTTGTTGTGGTTGTGGTTGTTGTTGTTGTGGTTGTTGATGATGATGATGATGATGATGTTGTTGTTGTTGTTGATGATGATGATGATGATGATGATGATGCAGTGATGTTTGTGGATACTGGTGCTGATTGTGATGATGGCGATTATTGCCACGGTGCTCATCGCGATTTCCATGGTCTGCATGACGTTCTTCGTTCCTGACACGATCTCTCCGATACCGACTAACTTCCTCGTATCCATGAGAGTATCGATCGTCTCTGTCATGGAAACCTTCACGACTTCCGCTCCGATGATGGTGGTGCCCATAACGATGAATATCTCCATAGCTCCTGCTATGTCCCCTGACATGTTCACGGCCTCTTTCACGCTCTGTGTAGCGCTCGCCGTGTCTTTGACCATCTCTGCAACGTTCGAGTCATTCAACAACCACCCTTGCCCGCTCCAGGTTCCTACCGGCCCTCCGAGCGCCTCCGCTCCGCATGCTCCCGACCGTCCAGCTCTCGGTCGCGGGGCATCTGAGCTCTAGGTTGAGAATCGCTGTAACTAACAGAGCATCGCCCACCTTCGCATGCTGGTCATGGCGTCGACCATCGGACAGGAAGGAGCAGCTCTGTTCAAACATGCATGACGACGGGAGTGTGAAGTCATGGACATGGCCCACCCTTTCATAGTTGCGCTCTTCAACGCCCAACTCCCTGCTGTACCTCTCAGCGCTGCTGCCTCTGTTCACGATGCAACGGCCAGTGTTCTTGTGCTACACATCGCTTCATCACGATCGTTGCGAGCAGACGAGTCGCAAACCTGTTGAGAGTGACGCCAAGAATCGTCTCTGTCGGGGTATCGCCGATCATCTGGTCGATGACATCCTGCCACATGCTGCTCTCTGTGCGCAGACCCGACGAGGTCATTCTTCGCTCGTTCAAACCTCCACCAACCATCTGCACACGAAAAACTTCATCAACTCTCCTCTCCCCTCCCTTCTCCTCCCCTCCTCCGCCTTGCTCTCCTCTCCTCTCCTCTCCTCTCCTCTCCTCTCCTCTCCCTTCCCATCCCATCCTCTCCGACTGGTAGCTTCAGAGTTCAGACGTCACCTTGCGAGGAACTCTCATGGTGAAATCTGCCAAAGCGCATCAGTCGCCATCCTCCTCGTCCTACTCCACTCGGCTGAACCTGTTCAAGGGTCGATCGGGTTGCGCCCTTTGGCCCTCTTGCTCGCCTTCCCTTCGACGAGTTGAGACGTCGTCAGGGCGAGGCCGCTTGCGAGAGCTCTCATGATCGTGACTGCCACTACCCAACATCACTCGCAGCTTCCTTGAGGCCAGAGCATGCCGTCACTCACTTCCTGCTGTCTCGATCGCTCTTTCCTTCCCCCCACCTTCGCTGACCATGGTTCTCGCTATGGTTGCAACCGTGCTGAGGGAAGCGATCAGGGAAGGGCAGAGGAGGATACTTCCCTCCTACTTACATTCTCGTTCGACTTGACCTGCCCGCTCGCACCTCCCTGAGGATCTGAGCAGAAATACGACTTGATCCGGCTGCTGATTTGGACGACTGCCTGTATCCTGCCTTCGCTCCCTTTGAGTGAGATAACTCAGTCACTGCATGCTGGAAATCATTCGTCGTCGTTACCTACGAAAGATTTCTTGATGATCGCGTCTGCAAACTTTTGATTGTCTCGGAAAATCTTCTCCAAATGGAACTGAGGGGTTGTAAATGTCAGCTGGGTATCGTCATCAGCACAGCAAGAAGCATGAACAACCAGGTCATCTTTCTCGAAGTCGCTCTTCTTAAGCTGATAACCCTCGAGCAAGCTGTGCAGAGAGTCTCTGCATGGCGGCATATCAGCCTTCCGCCGTTCCGATCCCCCCTGCGAGCATAGCGCGGATTCCATAATCTTCTCCTCAACTCAGGGCCATGTGCCCAGAAGCTCCAAGGATCGGCCAGCAAGCTTCAACCATGTTCGCTTCCTCCTTCGAGCCGCATAGGAGGAGCGAACGCTCCGTCGTAACCTCCCCCCTTGTCCGCCATTGCGTCGACCCACAACCCGTCAGAGCATGCCCACGCCCAACCACTACCCCCGCCCTCCACCACCCCACCCATTCTCGGACAACCACCCCTGGTAAGGGCACTTTGAAAAATCTTTCCACGAGGGGTGTGTATTTGTGCTGAAGGGGTAGGGTGGGGGTAGTCATAATGCGATATAACGGTAATAACGGCTTTAATAACAACTGCCTGGAAAGTGTAACGGTGCAGGTGTTCTCGTTACAAATTGAGTAACGGTTCTTTTTTGGGATGGTTTGTAGGGGGAGGAGGGCCAGGGAGGAGCGAAAGACACGCGGCACGCGCGCATGCGGCCGATCCTGTTGAAGGGGCACAAGGGGCCGCTGACATGCGTGAAGTACAACAAGGATGGCGATCTCCTCTTCACCACATGCAGAAGAGGAGGCGTGAACCTGTGGTACAGTGACGATGGGGAGAGGATCGGCACGTACAACAACCATAATGGTGCCGTCATGTACGTCGACGTCAACTGTGAGTACCTTCATACGGAGGGGGCGCTGCGTTCAGGGCGTGTGCAGCTGTAGTGTTGATATGAGGGCATGTAGAAAGTTGCCCGAAGGGTGTGATCGTGTTGTGCCCATAATTGCATGCACAGTATATGGCTCATGTGCAGCTCAACAAAAATGTGACGTGGCAGGGCACGACATTGAAGCTGTTGTTGGTTGCAAAAGATGTTGACTCTAGCAGCAAACATATCTTTTGAATGACGGTGTTTTGCACATTTGTTTGATGCTGTGATTTTTATGGGCGCAAACGCATGACAAACGTGAAAGATGCAATTCCACAGAAAACCTTTTGTTTGTTGTAGTAGGAGAGGCGACGATCAGTTATTAGTATGTGACTTTCCATGTCAGTTGCTTGCACTCGTCTTGCCACAGCATCTATGGACGCCACAGCTCGTATCTGGGATGTAGAGACTGGCAAAGTCCTGCGCGAGTTCAAGACCCAAGCAGGAAACCGCTGCGCGAGCTTCGCAACGGGAGATAAGCGACTTGCAGTCCTCACTGACCCATGGGGCGATCAGCCGTGCTGCATTCAGATCTTTGACACGGAGAGCGGCGACAGCCCTGTGATGAGAATACCGATGGATGTTGGTGTCGCCAAGGCCACGAGGGCTCTGTGGGGCCCTCTCAACAAGAAGATTCTTGTCAGCAACGAAGCTGGTGGAATCCTTTCCTATGAGGCAGCGACCGGTGAATGCTTGATCGAGCGCTGCGACTTCGAGCAGGAGATCCCAGACTTCACCTACTCTCAAGACATGATGACTTTCATTGTTGCCTCCAAGGATCATACTGCGATGGTGCGTTGAAGTGGACCTCTGAACCTGCCCTGACGATGTTTGCTTCCAGTTGTACGATACAAACACGTTGGAGCCGATCAGGAAGTATGTCAGTGATAGGCCCATCAACAGTGCAGCCATCTCTCCCCTCATGGACCATGTACAACCATCAAGCATGCAGTGGGTGTTTTTCCTGACGTATGGGTGCCAGGTTGTTATCGGTGGTGGTCAGGATGCTTCTGCGGTTACCACGACAGCCGGACGCTCTGGAAGATTCCAGGTTCGACGTCAGCAGGGAACTCCGTGTTGTAACACTCTGATCGCAGGCGCTCTTCTACCACAAAATCTTTGAGAACGAGATCGGCAGCGTTCAGGGTCACTTCGGCCCCATCAACTCGCTGGCCTTCAACCCTGACGGCCGCAGGTGAGTCGTGCGAACTTCGTCGTTGATGTATGCTGACGCTTGGTTCGCAGTTTCACGAGTGGAGGAGAGGACGGTTATGTTCGCGTTCACCACTTTGACCCGGAGTACTTCTCCCTTGAGTAGAAGGCAAGGATTGTATAGCAAGGCAACCTATGAACGATCGAGCATTTCAACAGCAGATTATTTTTTGACATATGCTAAGATAAGAGTATGCATTTTGATTTCTTGTAGCGTTTGAGTGAAGGACGTGTAACCAAACTCACGAGTCGTGATAACGAGATTTCTCATCTGCCCATCCTCCCTCCACGTGTTCTTCTGTCCATGTCAGCTGAACATGTGCTAGGAAGACTGCTCGTCATCTTCAGTCTCACTCGAGCCCACGTCAATAATCAAGTCTCTCTCGCGCGGAACGTTGTAGCTCTTGGACGTCAGTCCCCTGCTTGCGGAGTTAGGACAAGGCGGAACAAACAGCAAGGTAAGAAGCAGGAAGTTGCAGAAAGGGCTGCAGAGACATCAAGGGCGCGTGAGAAGGAAAGGGATGGAGACGAGGGAGGAGGAGTTGAGGCAGAGCGAATCATGATCGACCGATCTTTGACGACTTTCTCCAGGTTGGACATGATTTCAGCCATCTCGTCGTGGTACCTGACGGTTGTAAGGAAATGCCAGAGAGCAAGTGGCCATGACGCACCTGGGGCCGTCTCTGAATTCCAACCACTTCTGCATCCCATAGTCCTGGAACTCTTCGTAGACATGAATCTTGTGCTCGTCGCCTTCGATCAGATCCTGTCATGACGAGGCTATCAGTCTCTCTCGCCGGTAGCCCGCCTCTCCATCACCTCGATGTAGTATCTTGAATCCGCCAGATCCAAATCGTGCATCACCGTGTAGGCATCCTGCTCAAAGTCACACTGGAAACAAGGGAGGTGGAGAGATACGCAGATTTCATAGAAGGTCGCATTGAACTGCCTAAAAAATACTTGATAGTCAATGTCCCGGGGTTGCTGCCAAGCCTTTTCCTGCCAGCACCAGTGAATGCATTGTGAATGAAGTCTGTATCTCTACCAACACTGACAGCATCGTTTTCACCAACCATTCTTTGGTATAGATCTCTCGTTTGGCTTCATCAGAATCCAGCTCGTCATCGTCCTGGATAAAAGCTTATCACAGGCATGCGGGAACAACTCCTGACTCACATCTGGCGATTCGTTTGGATCCTCAGTCAATGAGTTCAGAACGACTTCAAACTCATCGGCAAGAGTCTCATTCCTTGGGAGGTCCTGGAATCGTAGGATGTTCCCATCACGGTCGATGATTTTCTCGAACTTGTGCTTGTTGAGCCATTCTTGATATTCCGGTGTGTCTGGCTTTGGGGCAGGCGGCAGGTTCTGCAACAGTCTTCATTCACAGTAATCCCAAGACGACATTCATGTCACCTTGAGGTATTGCCGGATCTGTTGAGCGATCCTCCTGCATTCCTTGTATCGCTCCAGTGGATCCTCGGGGAAAGATCGTCTCTGGGGGATTTCTGGGTGATACATATGGCTCTGGGATGGCAAAAAATCAATCTCTGGCAGGGCAGGTTCACTCTTTGGTGCCCTACCACGTTCTCGTGCGGATAGAAATACTTAGCGTCCAGCTCTTGAAAGTATTTCTTGGCCCTCTCTCTGTCAAGCCTGTCCTCTTCCTCCTGCGTCAGCTCTGGGTCGAGTTCCTGCTTCTGTTCAAATCTCTGCTTTGAAGAAGCCGTGGATAGCCCGAACGTTGGAGGCGGTCTCGCTTCAAAATTAGCATCACTGCACGTTCGGTCGTCGTCGTAGCCGTCCATGACCTTCTCGAGGAACAGAGGAAGCTTCCCTCGCCTCATCCTCTTCAAGTCACTGAGAGCCTCAGCTATCAGCTGCGGGTCCTGCCCTCCTCGCAGGGACAAACGGACTCTTCCATGCTCACTGGCGGCATTCGGATACATCAGACATACAAAGATGTATGTCGAGTAGAAGAGATGAGCTTGATTCGTTAAGGCTCCCATTCTTCTTTCATCGGAAATCAAAACCAAACTCGCATCTGGATCTGAACAAAATCATCAGAGGATCTCTAAGATTTTGAGAAACGAAAAATAAAATTGCATGTTAGAAGTTTTTCTAAAGGAAGCATCGCAGATTTCCAACCTTTTTCTACTTTCTCTTTTGATGATTCTCAGGCCCATCATTCTCCTTCGCACATGCTACTGTCCTCAGTATCTCCTTCCCTCCATGCTGCCTTTCCTCGCATTCTCAAAATATTGCATCCTAATCATTGCACATCATCTTGATCTGCATCATCTTCTCATCTACATCCTCGAACTCATCCTGTCGTCTGTCATCTCCCCATCACCTCTGGCGACCATCCTCAACCCCATTGCTGCATGTTCCGCCCTCCCAGTCCCAGTACAATGTTTTACTCAATTATCATGGTGGACCGCCGCTGGCTTGGACTCCGGGAGTGAGCCACCGTCCGACCCTACGGTACGGTCGCGCGTCACCACCACACGGTGGCACTCAGGGCGGCGTCACACGCGGCCCGGCCCGGTAGCCGCGCGGGCCGCGCCGGGCCGCGCCCCAGGGTTCGCGGCCGGCGTAGCCTCGGAGCGACCGTCGCCTAGCCTAGTAGGCCGGCCGGCCCGGGCGGGCGCCGCCGCGGTTCCGAGGGCCGACGCCGCACTGCACTGCGGCAGCCTGAGCCTGTGTTCCGTGGCAACTCGGCGCGGCCGGTTGAGAGTCTCCGAATTCGGCATAGCCTGTGTACGCTGGGTAGTATCGACCCCCGGGCCCCGCGGCCGAGTCAACTGGCGGTCCGAGCCGTGACTCGTGACCGTTGAACCGGCGAGGCCACGGTTTGACCGTCCGTGACTCACTGACAGCCGGGCCCCCGGGCCCGGACTCAAGTTGTTACCGTACCGTAGTACTTCCCCGCATTGAACTTAAGTTTCAACGAGTAAAACATCCAACTTCACGGCCTGAGTCATGAGAACGGGCTCGTACTGTCATTTTTAACTTAACGGAAGTTTGATCGCCGGAGTCCCGACACCGCCGCCGCCGTAAACTGAACCGGATGATACCGCCTCAGTGGCAGTGACACTGCCAGGACTCCGGGTCATCACGCCGCCGGGTTTTATAGGCCCTCGGCCCGGTAAGCCTTCGGCACAGACTCCGGGAATCCGATCCGAGCGGCGGAAGGGCCCGGGCCCGGGCCGCGGGCCGCTCAGCTAAGTTGTTCGTCCGGGAGTCCCGAGTCCCCGGCACACGGCAAGAGTCGGTGGCAGCGAAGATTCTAATGGGTTGCTTTTTTCTGTCCTCCTGAAATTTTGTAGAGAATAGTGAGGCGGGCTTGTTCTGTTCTCCCCAGGGGAGTTCAAATATAAAATAGTTTTAAACCGTCTACGACTTCAAGTTGCTCGTACCATTTTATGACCACCTTCATAATATTGACTCCTCCCATCCTACAGAAGTTGTACCACAAGTTACTATATTATTATTTAAATTTGTATCTGGTTTTAGAATTTGCCACAGTATCGTACAGATTGGGTGAAATATGTAAGGTTTTAAAAAATTGTTTTAGCTGTCGAATCCCAGCATGGCGGGTAGCGGGCAGGCGGGCGGGAGCGCGAAGAGGAGGGAGAAGGGAGAGTGAGAGTGAGAGGATGAAGGGGAGAGGACAGATTTGAGAGACAGGAATCTTGTATCGTGTGCATCGAGGAGGAAGGAAGTAGAGGAAGCGAGCGATTGAGGGTCGGTGAGTGGTCCTCCACAAAAGTGAGCAATCTCGAGCCCGGGCCCCAGCTCGCTGGTTATCATGCTGGTCGAACCTTTGCACCTCAATCTCGATCTAGTTGATCCATCTGTATCGAAACAATCGGTTATCAAGATCATCACCCTCGTGAATTCCGGAACTGCGAATGCGGCATTCAAGATTCGGACCACGGCCCGTGAGAGGTAGCTGCGGGCATGCGAGAAGTCTTTCGCTCCTTGTCTGCTGCTCTCCACATGTCCCCTTTTCATTGTCTTCATTCGATTGGACATCCATGACACCCGCTCCCTCGTTGTCTGCATGCTTGCGATCTCTAACTTCCGTCACTCGAACCTGAGCCTGGTTTCTTCCTCTGCAGGTACTCCACAACCCCCAACAGCGGACTGTTGGGGCCTGGTCAAGAATGCGATATCATTGTCACGATGCTCCCCCTCTCGCAGGAGCAGTACATTGATTTCTCTTCCACAATGTCGTGCACGGACAAGTTCTTGGTCAGAAGCTGCTTCACCGATGAGTCAGTCACGGAGGACAACGTACGAGGGGAGACGGCGGCGTCATGGTGGAACTCTCGCCCCAAGTCAGAGCTCACAGATCAAGTCATCACATGCAGTTACATCAGACAAGCCACTCGGGTGGAAGTTGGGCAATCCAAGTTGAGGTTCCAGAAGGAACGATCCCCACACAAGATGGTGGGGACGTCGCGAGTTCTTGCCGAGGAGGTTGGTCCGAGCACATGCCTCGCCCTATTCCTCGCACGCTCATGTTTGATGTGACATGGGATGATGTAGATACTGGTGCTGCTCAACAACACAAGGCAAAGACAGGCTTTCAAGATCCGCACAACGGCACGTGACCGATATCGGTGAGAGTTGGTGTAACCTGTCTCAGCGCTTACAAGCTCACTCCAGCGTCGAGCCCTCATGCGGAATCGTTGAGAGCGGGCAAAAGTATTCAGTTCGCATCTCGATGGTTCAGGTTTGACCTGTTCGGGATAGTTGTGACTCGCTCGTGACTTTCACCATTTCAGCCACGTGGGGTCACCAGTGACAAGTTCCAGGTGAAGAGGATTTGATCCTTGAAGGATCTGTTCTTGACAAGATTGCAGGTCCGATGTGTAGTAGCAGACGCAGACACAGATGAAACTCAGATCAAGAGGTGTGTTGCGTCTAGTTGCTCACCCTCGCGACCTCGCAGTCTTTTCAGTGGTTGACCGATGCTGTAGGAACGAATGGTGGGCGGAGCCGACTATCAAGTCTAAGCTTTATGATACGACACTAGACAGGTAGCTAAGACCGTTGTCGGTCCCATTCTTCTCGTCTTGCGATGATCGGCACAGTTTGACATGTTTACAGCATTTACATCTCCGATGCCGACGAAGAGAATGTACTCATTTGTCGTTAGAAGATTCCGTCTTCATATTGACATGTACCTTACAGATATCAGACAAGAACCGAGGAAATGGCTATCTGGACTTGAAGA
This sequence comes from Guillardia theta CCMP2712, assembly GCF_000315625.1. NCBI lineage: Eukaryota > Cryptophyceae > Pyrenomonadales > Geminigeraceae > Guillardia > Guillardia theta. The sequence goes on from NW_005434572.1 coordinate 163,516, forward strand.
AGACTGAACCTGCTACGACTCTGGCCGTCTTGCCAACGGATTCGAGGTGAGCTTGTCCTGTCACTTCGATAGTTTCTGACGAGGTTCCAGCATCAACGCTGACGAGGGTTCATACGATGCCCTTCTGAAGGTAACTTGCTCGAATCTCTTGGATCACCTCTTGACGCTGTTTGCAGATTGTGCTTGTGGGCGACTCGGATGTGGGAAAGACAAGCTTGTGAGACATGGCTGCCTCGGTTTGCTCGATCACTGTGCCTGATGCTCGGATTCAGGTTGACTCGATTCTCCGATGATAACTTTTCCAACTCCTTTATCTCGACCATCGGTGTGGACTTTCGTTGGAGGACTGTAAGGACGGCCTGACGTCGAGGTGCCCTGCGCTCATCTGGACCGGCAGATGTCAATAAAGGACAAGAACATCAAGTTGCAGATTTGGGATACAGCTGGCCAAGTGAGAGAATATCACTCTGACAAGTTTGTTTCCATACTCATGAGAGATTCCAGGAGAGATTCAGAACGATCACAAGTGCATACTACCGCGGGGCTGGTCAGTAACGTTGATCTCTACTCTTTTTCTTCCACTGATGGACGCGCAGACGGGATTGTTGTCGTCTACGACATCACCAACAAGTGTGCTGCCGCCTTTGACAGGGTTGAAACTGACGCTCGTTGGCTAGGGAATCTTTCGATCACGTGGACATGTGGATGAAGGAGATCCACAAGTTCACAGACGATAACCACGTACCTTGACACCCCTTCTCCGCGTCCTACCTGACGTTTTCTCAGGTCCGGGTGCTCGTGGTTGGCAACAAGTGCGACATGGAAGAGAAGAGAGAAATCCCAACGTCTCTTGCTCGGGCAAGATGGGGAGGAGGAGAGGCTTCGCGGATGTGACAGGGGACACAGGAATATTGTAACCAACGAGGTATGAAGGTGGTCGAGACTTCTGCCAAGACTGCGACCCGGTTCGGGCAGCTGTTCCACTCTTGGAATGTCAGCGTGACATGTTTGTTGAAGAGTGAACACTGCTTTCATCGACATGGCGGAGGAAATTCTGGAAAATCGACAGAAAGTGAGGAGAGGACGTGCATGACAAATCTCTAAACCTCCTCTGGCAGTTTGCCGAGAACAAGCCCAAGGAGCTGGACTACAGTGGGGAAACAAGGTTCTTCTGTCCTCCTCCCCCTCCCCCTTCCCCCCTTTCCACCTCCCCCTTCGATCTGCTCCTCCTCGATCTGCTCCTCGATCTGTTTTTCCTACCACCTTGCCCTTTTCGCTCTCCCTCGTGCTATTTTCAGTATTATCGGTGACTGAGGTTACAGCTTGAATCAAGCGTCGCAGAGCTGTGAAGGAATCATGCAAAGTTGCTTTGCCTTCATCAAGTCAGTTTCCTTCACTTCTCTTCAATCCTTCCCTCTCCACGTCTTGTCGCCTCTCTTCTTCGCTTGGCTTCACCTTTCCCTATCCTCACTATCTCACGTCGTCCCTTCGCTTCTCTGCTCTCCTCCCTCCCCGCTCCTTATAACTCTATTTCTACTCCTTCCTCTCTATCTACTCCTTCCTTGACCTTTACCTGTGCATCTCTCATGGATGGTTCTCCCAGGGGAAAGGCAGGTTTCGGTCACACAAGCTACGGCAAACAGATTTGAAAGAAAGAGGAGGGAGGACTGAAGAGGAACTTGAAATTTTCTGAGCTAGAAAGAGAAGATCTTGCTTGTTATCTTTTCTTTCTCTCCATCATCCTCTTCACTTGCCAGTACACAACGAAGACTATCACTTGTGCTGCTTCCAACAGGTTGAGGCCATGAAGACTCTAGATGCAGAATCAGTCCAGCTAGGCACTAGCTGAGGCACAGCTGACCTTCCAGATGTCGACGTTGCCTCCTCTTACTTGGAGGAGGGAGGAGAGGAGAGGGCCTTGAGGGAGACTTGATACTTTGGAGAGGACCAGGGGATGCGTGCGAGCTGCTCGTAGTGTCACCTCCTCCCTCCCTTGTACCTTCCTCTCCTCCTGGCCAGGCCCATCCCCCTCCCCATCCCTTCTTGGTCCTTCTGCTTCCAGCATCCACCTTCTCCTTCTCCTACTCCTACTCCTACTCCTCCCTCCTCCTCTCCCTCCCTTCTTAGTCCTCTTCCTCACTCCTCCTTCCATCTTAGTCCTCTCTGCACTTCACTTCCCACCTGAGACAGGAAAGCTCTCCACAAGCTGCAGGAGGGGAAGGGAGGAGCCTGTGGTGGAAGTTGAGACGAAGGCTCATCTTCGCAGCAGCACCTTGATGGAGGAAGTCGAGGAGCCAGAGGAGAAGAGCTCTTCTTCCTTCGTCACTGACAGGGCAAGCGATGTCCTTCCTTTCCTCCTCATTGCTGAGCAGCCGCAGCGCCTGGAGGAATCTACTCCTTTGCCTGATAGTCCTCTGCTTCTGCAACGCGCGGATGTCTGGAGGAGGATGAGAAGGAGGTGGAGAGGAGGCAGCGAAGCAGGAAGAGGAGGAGAGGAAGCATGGAAGAGGGGGTAGGAGCAGGAGCAGGAGGCAGGGCACAACGGGAAGAGGAGGAGCAGAGAAGCAGAGGAGCAGAGGGGAGGGGGTTGAAGTGGAGGAGGGCAGGGGAGGACATTTTGGTACCTTGCTCTACGTTGGTCTGGACAGTATCGAGCATCTTCGCTTCATGCCCCTCACCTGCTTCCTCCTGTCAATCTCAGCAGGAGGAGGGGAAAGGATACGAGACCCCAGGGAACAGAGAGGATGGCGAGCAAGAGTCGCTGCACCTCCTCTCCCTCCCCCTGCCACTCCATCCTGTCGTTTAGCATGTCCTCCCCCAGCCAGACCGTCCATAGCACTGCACAAAGTTTCAGATACCTTCTCCATCCTCCTCCTCGTCCGCCTTTTCCTAAGAACTCCCCCAACCTTTCCCTCCCTTCCATCCTCCTCCTCCTCCTCCTCCTCTCCCTCGTCCTCCTCCTCCTCCTCCTCCTTCTCTCCCTCCTCCTCCTCCTCTGCTTCCTTGGAGAGGGAAGGGACGGTAGCGGCCACTGTTCCACTCCTCGAGGTGTCTCCTGTTGTCTGCCAGGTGACGCGGGCGGACAATCTTGTGAGTGACGTGGGCGATGTTGGAGCTGGAGGCGAGCATGAGCGAGTGAGAGACGCGGAATGAGGGGAGGAGGAGAGGGCGTGAAAGGGAACATACGGTACAAGATTCGGTTTGAGTGCGATAGAGGATGGAGGCGACAAAAGAAACAAGACGAGAAGGGAGGAGAGGAGGGAGAGAGAGGAAGGAGAAGATCAGGAGGGAGAGGAAGAGAGGAGTGGAGTGGAAGGCAAGCAGGGGGCATCAGGAGAGGAGGGGAGTGAGCTGGAGGGGAAAGACCTCTCCTCTAGAATGATCTCCAGCATGCTGCTCCTTCCTTCTGCAGACAGGTCGATCACCTCCCGCTTCTTGGTTTCCTCTGCGACTGAGTGAGCTGGGATAGCGGGGAGCGGAGATACCCGAGGCGACGCTTCTCACGGTCATGCTCCGTTCGAGGACGAGGATGCGTCCTGGGGGCCAGGTGAGGGGTCAACTGGGGTCCAGCTGAAGTCACTGGAAGGGTGCAGCTCGTTCCAGAAGCTCTCCAAGTCCTTCATGCTCGTCCACTCCGCGTCCTGCAGGCCGTCACGTCCGGCAACCCCAGCAGCAGCCCAGCACTTGGCCAGATAGCAAGTTCCCTAGCGCCGCAGCGACCGTCCTCCTGCTGGGCTTTAGCTCGTAGGAGGCGCCGCAGGGGGAGGAGGAGAGGTAGGTGCAGCCTGCGAGCTCCTGACAGAGCTCGAACCATGAGGAGGAACAGCGAGTGTCTGTGGCCGTCGCCTCCTCCCTGCCAGCAGCTCAGGAGCTGTGGAGGAGGTTGGGGGGCAGGTGGGGGACCTGAAGAAGGAGAGGAGACGGGGGGAGGAGGAGGGAGGGAGGAGGGAGAGGGAGAGGCTGTTGCTGTCTGCGTCAAAGAGCAGAAAGTCCACCACCTCTCTCAGCACGAGCTCGACGCAGTCCGGGACTTCAGCCCCATCCTTGTACCTGTGCCTGCTGGACCTCATCATGGGCTTGAAGGTCTGACTGGTAGCAACGCTCGCTGCAAGGAGCTCCAGGGAGGAGGAGGAGAACAAGGAGGAGGACGAGGACGAGGATGAGGACGAGGAGGAGGAGGACGAGGAGGACGAGGACGAGGAGGAGGAAGGGAAGGTTTTCTCGTCCAGCAGCAGCTCAGCTGCACGCGCCACCTGCGAGGCCCCGAGCTCGTCGATGGAGAAGCTCAACATGGTCCACTCGTCCTGGAAGGCTCTGTCGTGCTGGAGGAGGAGGAACTCCGGTCGTAGGACGAGCACATGCGCGTTGAGAGCGAGGAGGAAGTCGAGTAGGCACCTCCTGCTCTCCGCCCTCTCCCACAGGAAGCGAAGGAAGAGGAGGAGGATGAAGGGCCTCGACGGCCGCACGAGGCCCTCGGAGAGCACGCGAACGATCTCTGTGTACCGAGCAAGCGACACTCCCGTCCTTATCCCCTTCACTCGGTTGCTGCGGATGCCACAGCCCTCCAGCACGCTCTTCACCTCCTCCTCACTCGCTCGAGCTGCTGCGAGCCCCAGCATGTGGCCGATGGCTGCAGGGTCGAGGTGGTAGGCAGCCATGGACGGGGAGCGAACGGCCCGGAGAGGAAGGGAGGCGTCCCTTCGGTGGAAGAGGAGCCTGCTGAGCTTGAACGCCTCCACCAGCTCTCCTCCAGCACAGCTGAAGCTGTACAAGTTGGCGATCAGAGCATGTGAGTGATACCCTAGGAGCCCAAGTGCAGGAGAGAAGCCGACGGCCTCCGGCTGAAGGACCATCATGGTGCCCCTGACATAGGAGGCGGGAAGGGCAAGGGAGCGCTGCTGGAGGACGTGGAGCAGAGTTGGCCTGCAGCATCTGGACAGACGATGAGCGACGATCGCAGGGAAGGAGAGGACTGCGGCTGTTCCCTTCATCTCCCCTTTGACATCTGCCGCTCCTCCTCCTTCTCTTGCTCACCCCGTCGCTTTCAACATCTCAGTCGTGTCCAGGAGCGATGCAAGAAAAGGAATGGCGACGTCAGCGATGAGAGCAGAGCAAGATCATGTTGTTGATGTTGGGTCAGAGTCAACTCTCGAGACGGATGAGCTCGTGTCAGGTCGGTTATGGTCAGACTTCTTGGTTGCAAAGTTAGCACTGGATCGTTTATTGTATCGTTGATTTCCTACTTTCTCTCCTCTCATCTCATCTCCTTTCCTCTCATCTTCTCTCATCTCCTCTCCTCTCCTCTAATCTTCTCTCATCTCCTCTCCTCTCCTCTCCTCTCATCTCATCTGAGCATTTGGTAAGAACAAGGTCACGATCTAACTCAACTTCAGCAGAAGATTATGTTGCAGAGTTAGTAAAAGGTAGATGAGCAGTGTAAACAAGTGAGACAAATGCTCAACTGATGCAATTGAATGCGACGATCACATTCCTTACAATCACCTTTCTCCGCGCCCAATCTCGTCATCATCATCATCATCATCATCATCGTCATCGTCATCGTCATCGTCATCGTCATCATCATCATCATCATCATTATCATCGTCATCGTCATAAAGTTGTTTCGTCATCATACAGAACAACCACCTAGCCTCTGAGATGAGCACAAAACAGATTAGAAGCAGCCGCAGGGGCAAGGGCAACAGAATCCGCAAGAGCAACAGCAGGAGGAGCAAAAGGAGTAGGGAAGGGGGCAGGGGCAGGGAGAGCAGGAGCAGGGGCAGGGAGAGCAGGGCAGCAGGAGCAGGAGCAGGAGCAGGAGCAGGAGCAGCAGGAGCAAAAGGTGCAGGAGCGGGAGCGGGAGCAGGAGCGGGAGCAGGAGCGGGAGCAGGAGCGGGAGCAGGAGCAGGGGTAAGAGGAGCAGGAGCAGGAGCAGGGGCAGGAGGAGCAGGAGCAGGAGCAGGAGCAGGGGCAGGAGGAGCAGGAGCAGGAGCAGGAGCAGGAGCAGGGGTAGGAGGAGCAGGAGCAGGAGCAGGAGCATCAGCATCGGCAGCATCAGCTTGTATGATTCCTGGGATAACTCCGGTGGTGGTCGCTTCTACATTGCAGAGCAATCTGTCTGAATGAGGGGTGGTTTTCAATACAATAGAGGGGGTGGGGTAGCCATCACCGCAATGGCTTGAGGGGAGGGGAGGGGGGTGATTGGAGGACAGAGGACAGAGGAGAGCAGGAGAGAGCAGAGGAGAGCAGGAGAGAGCAGGAGAGAGCAGAGGAGAGCAGGAGAGAGAGAGAGGAGAAGGGGAGAAAGAAGGAAGGAGGAGAGTGCAGGGTGGACCGGACTCATTGGGAACAAGATGAAGGGAGGGGGACGAGGACCGGGAGAAGGGTCGAGCTGGAGCAGCATGAGACATCCGAGCGCGCGGCAACTCTGAGAGAGCATGAGGAGGTGGTTCACGGGAAAGGAGCGAAGCCGCCTGAACAGGACAGCACCCTGTCCCAGGGCAGGCAGAGCATCTCATCTGATGCAGATCTCGAGAGCGGCGACTTGACGCACACACTGCAAGAGGAGCAGGGGACCAAGTCCAAGACCAAGAAGTCAGTCCTGAGCTCGACATGGCGGAAGCTCCGCCGCAGGTCGCCCAAGGACAAGGCAGGCCAGTCCTCTCCCGCCAAGGAGACGCCAAAGGAAGGTGCCGGCGGCGCGGGAAGGCGATCAAAGAGCACATCCAAGGTGGAGGAGGGAGGAGGGACATGCTGAGGGCTGACAGCCGGGCAGAAGAAGAACAGGAAGGAGGAGGCTGAGCCATCGCAAGTTTCTCCTGAGCTCCTGCAGATGGTAGAAAGCAAGTGGGTCGAGCGCTTTTCACGCTGCCTCAGGTGAAGTACCTCGGGATTCAGGAGCATGAGAAAGAATTCTTTTGGGTCGCAGAAGAAGCTCTAAGGTAAGGAAGAGGAGTAGGAAGAAGAGAGAAAGGAGGGGGCGAGGGGAAGGGAGGAGGAGAGAGGGGTGGGAGAGAGAGGAGGGGTCCGGGGGGGATGGAGAGAGGGGGGAGAGAGAAAGGAGGGGCGGGGGGATGGAAGGGAGGAGGGAATGAAGGAGGAGCAGCATCGGCAACATGGGCAGATTGAGGAGCAGGAGTAGCAGGAGGAGGAGAAAGACGAGGAGGTAGTCAAGAAATGTAGAACTTCTCCTGATTTTCATGTTCCGCAGAGCCACTCTACCGGAAGGCTGGGAGGAGTACAAGACAGGTGAGGAGGAAGGGGGGTTTGAAGCAGCAGCTGGAAGAGAAGGGGGAGGGGGGAGGAGCAGGAGGAGCAAGAGGAGGAAGTAATGGGTTGCTGACTCTCGAGGCAGAGGAGGGAGCTACATACTACTTCTCTTCTATCTCGGGGTATGAAGAGCTCCTGACGTTGATCGTGCTGGCTGTGACCGTCCTGTAACTGCAGGCAGTCGTCCTGGGAACATCCTCTTGACGATTATTTCCGGTCTGAGAGCTCATCTGAGCTGATAGTTGTTGACACCTCCTGCTCCTCCCCTCTTTCTCCTGCTCCTGCTCCTTCACTCCTGCTGCTCCTGCTGCTCCTGCTGCTCCTGCTCCTGCTCCTGCTCCTGCTCCTTCACTCCTGCTGCTGCTCCTGCTCCTGCTCCTGCTCCTGCTCCTGCTCCTGCTCCTGCTCCTGCTCCTGCTCCTGCTCCTGCTCCTGCTCCTGCTCCTGCTCT
>NW_005434572.1:171335-173495 GCF_000315625.1 Guillardia theta CCMP2712
ACGAACCTTGATCTCATCAGGTCAGAGAAGATGATAATCGCATTGTTAGGCCTGTCACTCGAAGGACTTCTCAGAGAATCCAGTTCCGATCGATGACTCATGCTGCTCAGCTTCTCTTGTACTCATGCTCATGCTCATCTCGACATCCTTAACTCACACTCCTGCTCATAATCCTGCTCCAGATCGGATCCTCGCTCCTGCTCCTGCTCCTGCTCCTCGCTCCTGCTCCTGCTCCTCGCTCCCTGCTCCTGCTCCTGCTCCTCCCCTGTTCCTGCTGCTCCTGCTCCTTCACTCCTGCTGCTCCTGCTCCTGCTCCTCCTGCACTTACTTCTTCTCCTCCCTTTCATCCTCCTGCTTTTGCTCTCTTTTCCCTGCCCTCGTTTTCCTGCTGCAGTTTTGTCTACCGCAAGATGAGAAAGATGAAAGGGACGGACCACCAACGTCATCAGTATCCAGAGGAGAATGTGATTGCAGTTAGACAACTCAGAAGCATGTTGTCCCTGATCTCCTGCCCTGGCAGTTTGAACGAGATCGTGAGATGGTCGACTTGCTGTGGGCAATGGAACTGCAGCAGGTGCTCCCTGCTCCTGCTACTGCTCCCTCTGCTCCTGCTCCTGCTCCTGCTCCTGCTCCTGCTCCTGCTCCTGCTCCTGCTCCTGCTCCTGCTCCTGCTCCTGCTCCTGCTCCTGCTCCTGCTCCTGCTCCTGCTTCTGATCCTGCTCCTGCTCCTGCTCCTGCTCCTGCTCCTCGTCATCATCCTCTCCCTTCCTGAATCCTCTCTCTTCTCCATCTTACTCTTGACTCAACGCTACAGAGAAACTCCGAAGGTCATGCAGACTCAGCGTCGAGCTCTCACCAGGTCCGATCTCCTCCTCCTCCTCCTCCTCCGCTCCCTCCCTCCTCGTTTTCCTTCTCCACACATCTCTTTCATCGAAGATTTCTCTGTCCTCCTTCCCTCCCTCCTCTAACTCCGGAGGTACAGGATAGCTTGAGCACCTTCTCAGATCACAGTACTTCTCAAGATGATCCGCTCAGCGGGAGCGTCTCGGAGGGCTCTTCTGGGAGGTGTTTCCTCCTCCCACCTCCCTCCTCCCTCCTCCCACCTCCCTCCTCCCTCCTCCCCCTCCCTCCCCCCTCCCTCCCTCCCTCCCTCCCTCCCTCCCTCCCTCCCTCCTCCCTCTTCTCCCCTTCCTTCCTCCTCCTTTTTCCTCTCCCCTCCTTCGCAGTGCTCAGTCTGCTCCCAGTCTGTACGGCAGTCATGGCAGCCGGTCGGGAAGCAGCGGAAGCGTAACTGCACTGGAAACGGTTCCACGTGAGTAGAGGAGAGGAGGGCGAAGAACAGAAGGAGGGGAGGAGGAGCGAGTGAGGGTGTAGGATACAAGGAGGGTCAAGCGATGGAGACAAGGGAGAAAAAGGAGAAAATCAACGAGGATACAAGGGAGGAGGGAGGGAGGAGGGAGTGGGAAAGGAAGGGGAAGGGGGAGGACGGGGGGGGGGCGACGGGTCGTGGAAGGTTGACGGCATGACAGAGCAAGTTAAAGACGTTGCTACCTACCTGGGGATAAATCTTGAAGCCCTGAGCTCCCCTGTTACCAAGGAGGAGGTCGAGGAGGAGGAGGAGGAGGAGGAGGAGGAGGGAGAGAGGGAAGGAGAGGACGAGGAAGAGGACGTGGAGGAATTGGTTAAAGGGGGAAGTTGGGGGGAGGATGAAAATTCTGCAGGTGTTGGAGATGGCGCAATACCTGGGGATCGACGTGTGTCGGGAGGGATACCTCCTTCCTCTTGCCAAGATGGCTCTACAAGCTCCCCTACCCAAGGTAGAAGGAAGGGAAGGACGAGAGAGTGAAGAGGTAGTAGGAAGGCAGGCAGGCAGGCAGGCAGGGGAGGAGAGGGAGAGAGTCAGCTGGAAGTAGGGAGGTACGAAGTTGGGGAAGGATGCGGGCAGGAGGGAGGGAGGGTAGTAGGGAAGAAGAGAGGAGGTAGGGGAGGAGGATGAAACAAGGAGGTGGGAGGGGCGATCGGCGGAAGGCGGGAAGGGGAGGGGAGAGGGGAGGGGAGGAGGAGGCGGAGGATTAACGGGAACGATTGGCAGGGATGGGACATATGCAAGGACGAAGGAGGGGAACCATTTTACTTCCATCGGAGGACAGGAGTCACCAC
>NW_005434572.1:176460-178426 GCF_000315625.1 Guillardia theta CCMP2712
GATGATGATGGAGATGATGATGATGATGATGATGATGGAGATGATGACGACGATAGTACGATAGACGATGATGATGATGATGATGATGATGATGACGATGACGATGATGATGATGATGATGATGATGATGATGATGATGATGATGATGATGATGATGATGATGATGATGATGATGATGATGATGATGAGCATACATCAAACTCCTCATTCAACGAAAACTTGATCATCATCGCAAGAGTTGTTGTGTCTCCCTTTCCATTCATGTTCGAGGCTGAAGGAGAAGTTGATTGCAGGAGTTGAGCATCCAACTGATCTGAAAGTAAGACCAACAAGAAACAATCTTGCTCTCTGACCTTCATGGGCAAACATGCTGGGAATGACTTGAAATTTTCCTTCTCAACGGAATATTTGACGAGCACAGCATGCTTGCTAACATCGTCGGAGGAGACTTGAAGGAGGAGAGGAAAAATAATCTCCTCCCCTTTCTTTCCTCGCCCGTTCGCCCGCTCAGCCATCAGGATAGTTTGAGTTGGCAGGATTTTGACTTTCTCCTGTCACGGTGAAACGATGAGACTGAAATGGTGATATTTCTTCTCAACATGCAGCAAGGAAGGAAGATGAGAGATGAAGAAGATGAAGGAAGAGAAGTTCTGTGATGAGATAAAGATGCAAACAAGATATCACGAGGGTCAGAAGATAAGACGTTGGAGAAAGTTGAAGATTATTCCATTTGTGTGATAACACCTCGAAGGAGGAGGAAGATACTGAGGAGGAGGAGGAGCAGGAGGAGGACGAGGACGAGGAGGAGCAGGGAGCAGGAGAAGGAGCAAGGAGCAAGGAGCAACGAGCAGGAGCAGGAGAAGGAGCAGGAAGCAGGAAGCAGGAAGCAGGAAGCAGCAGCAGCAGCAGCAGCAGCAGCAGCAGCAGCAGCAGCAGGGTGTCGAGGGGAGAGCGCTAGAGAGAGCGAATACCTTGATCCCTGACAGCTGTTTGATCTCTGACTTGTTCGCGGGGAAACACAGACACATCAAGATTTCCTTCATATGAACAATCAGGTTGAACAACAGAATTGATATCATAATCATCATCATCATCATCATCATCATCAACCACAACAACATGTCTTACCTCGAAGTTCATCTCACTCATACCCTCGACATAACTGAAAGATATTTCTCCATCCACTCGACATCGTTTGACCTGAGATATCGTTTTATCCATTGCCGTCACCTCAACATATTTGCAACCTTGTTGTTCTGTGAAAATTCAACAATCATCCTTTCCCGCGTGTTCGCGTACAAACACGGTCCTTTGGTCATCAAGACATCCATTGCAAAGAACTGATTTTCTTGCATTCTTGCTGATTTTCTCGTGATTGTAGTGAGGGGCGTTGATGAAATATTCAACACTGCGAAACAAACAAGTCAAGACAGCGCGTCCGACATTCAAACCTGATACAAACAGGCAAAACATACCTCTCTTGTCATCATCAAAACCATTTGGAGAATCTCTTCTGTCCGTCAACAGCTGATCGTCTGTCGTATTGTTGTCAACACAACAACACATAACATCCTTCGCTCTTTTCCTTTCTCCTCCGTCGCGCTGATCTCACTTTGAGGAATTTCGTCAAGTTTGTTCATGTCTGATTGGAAAGTTTAGAACAAGAACAAGAAGCGAGTGAATTGCCATTGATGTCATGATGTAAGAAATCTTCGAAGCCATCCCGAGACGAAAGTCGACTGACAAGACTTGAGACAGAAGCAGGGGAGGGGGCACGAGGAAATACGGAGGAGAGAGGGAGGAGGTTTGGAGAGAGGTGGTGGGGTTGGAAAGGGACAGAGGGAAACAGATCATCGGGGGAGGAGGAGGGAGCCAGGAAGAAGGAAGGAGGAGGAGGAGGGAGGAGGGAGGGGAGGGAGGGGAGGGAGGGGAGGGAGGGGAGACGGGAGACGAAGGCAAGAGGAGT
>NW_005434572.1:179616-209616 GCF_000315625.1 Guillardia theta CCMP2712
CCCTCCCTCCCTCTCCTTCAAAAGTCTCTCACCTGCTCAGGATCAGCATCATGCTGCGCTTCTCCTCCTCTTTCTGCTGCCTTCCTCTCGTTCCACAGGTCGTGCGGGTCTGCTGCCATGTCGGTCTCCGGGGGATGGATCGCCGCGTTCCTGGCGAGTATGGGAGGTGAGGGAGCAACGAGGAGGAAGGAGCTTGAGGAAGGCAAGAAGACCAAGGGAGGACGGAAAATCTAGGGGCTGAAGGAGGACGGAGCAGCGAGCAGCGAGCAGCGAGCAGCGAGCAGCGAGCAGCGAGCAGCGAGCAGCGAGCAGGAAGGGAGAGGAGAGAGAGGAGGGAGGACCTGAGGACGCCTGACTCTATGACATGATATCCCTCCACCGCCCTCATGCTCCTCCTCACACTGCTGCCCTTCAGCCCCTCCAGCTCGGCTGCCAGCTGAACGGACTCGCGCGTGGAGGAAGTCATACCGCGGAGGATGGTGCTGTAGCTCCTGCACGTCCTGCTCAGGCTCCTCCTCCTTCTCTTGCTTCCCTACCTGATGCTCTCCAGAGACAAGCTCTGCAGGGCAAGGAAGACGTCCAGGTATCTCCTGTTGAGGAACGAGGACGTCAACTCTCCGCCCTTGGCGATCGCGATCATGACGAGCTCGAGGCGCCGCAGACTCTCCCTGCCATGGAACGGATTCTCCTCCCTGCCGCACACAACCACCGCCATCACCACCTCTCCCGCTAGCATCTTGTAGTGTACGACATGGCCCGAGGGAAGCAAGAGCTCGTCCGCTCCCCTCGAGCTCTGCGCTTGCCCGACCCTCATCATCCGCAGCACAGCCTGCACTAGAGGTGAGGAGCAAGGAGAGAGTATAGTGGGCTTGTCGAAGAGGGGAAAGAGCGCTGGAAAGGAGGAGGAGGAGGAGGAGGACGAGATGGAGGACGAGGAGGACGAGGAAGACGAGGACGAGGACGAGGACGAGGACGAGGATGAGGACGAGGACGAGGAACATGAGGAACAAGAGACCTGAGCTTCCATGGCGGCTCCTCTCCCCTCCCCTCTCCCTGCAGTGACTCCTCCTCCCTCCTCCTCCACGCTCCATACGCTCCAACCCACAGGCATTGTCGCCCTATCCAACTCAACCACCACTACCCCCTCCATCGTCATTTGAATACAACTACTACCCCTTTTAATCGAGTAAATTTTGTAGGTATAATCAACTGGGGGTGATCACCCCACCCCGACTTTTGATTTTGTCGGAGACTGCAAAGGAAATCCAGATCCCGCGAAATAGGGAAGAGCGAGGAGGAGGAAGAGGAGGAAGAGGAGGAAGAGAAGGAAGAGGAGGAAGTGGACGAGGACGAGGACGAGGACGAGGACGAGGACGAGGACGAGGACGAGGAGGGGAAGGACAAGCGCAAAGATGAGGACGAGGATGCGAGCGAGAACGAAGACGAGGATGGTGACCAGGTGTTGTGAGGTATCGTCTTTCCTGGGAGGGAGGATGGAGAAAAGACGGCACGACAGCACTTTGCAACGCTGAGATGCTGAATGAAAACACAGCAAGTCCGAACATGTGTTGATTTTCATGAGCTGAGAGTTCGAACTCCAGTCTACAAGCAAACACACCCGCAAGTTTTACCCCTTTCAATGCAACACCAACACCCTCGTTATCTTTTGTGCTTCTTGGCCTTCTTGGAAGAAAACAGATCGTCTATCTCATCTGCAGCACCGCCGTCTCTCTTCAAACGCTCGTTGAACTCTGCCAACTCGTCCTTCTTGCCCTTCTTCTTCGACTTGTCTTTCTTTCCCTCCGCCTTGGGCTCGTCCTTCACCCCCAGCTTTTGGACTAGTTTGTTGAGCTTCCCGCCTGAGCAAAGATAAACATGTCACATCAAGACGATCTCAGGGCAGGGGAGAGAAAGGGAGGGAGGGAGGGAGGGAGGGAGGGAGGGAGGGAGGGAGAGAAGCGGGGGAACTGAAACTAAAGGAGAGGAGAAGGAAGGAGGACGTGAAGGGAACGGAGGGGAAAGGAAAGAAGAGGAGGGGATTGTGTAAGGGAGGGAGGGAGGGGGGAAGGAGCTCAAGGAAGAAGAGAGGATCGAGGTACGCACCTGCAAAGTTCTTGGCTTTCTCTAGATTCTCAGCAGCAATCCTCGCATCCCTTGCCGCCTCGTCCTCAACGTCCTCCTCCTCCTTGTCAGCCTTGTTGTCGTTCTTGTGCTTCTTGTGCTTCTTGGACGAAGCCTCTGCGTGCTTCCCTCCTTTCTTCCCCTCCCCTTCATCTTCTAGGATCTCTTCAAACATCTTCCTCTTCCGCACGCTCCTCTCCTCCGCCTCCATCCACTCCTTCTCCTGCTTCTCGAACTGCTCCACCCGACATTTCTTGCACACGATGGCCCCGAAGTAGTTCTTCATGAGCTGCTTGGAGCAGGACGAGAGCGCTGCCACCAGGCTTTTCCTCCTCTCGATGTTCGCGTGCTTGTAACAAGCCTCCACGATGTGGCTGCCGAACTTGTCGACAGCAAGGCTCGAGCTGAGGGAGGTGACGACGTCGACAAATTTCATCTTGGTCTTGATAGGTATCGTGCTCGAGCTCACAAAGCCCTCAACCGCCCGACTGCCCGTCGGGTCCTTGCAGATCCTGAGGAGGTAGGAGGGAGAGAGAGAGGTGAAGCTCGCTATGATCGGGCTGATGCTCTCCTCCTCGAACCGGACCATGGACTGCAGGAGTAGAGATCCCATCAGGCACGAGACCTGGCTCCATCCTCCCTGGGCAGAGTTCCCTCGCCTGCCATCGCTCGCCTCCTCCTCCTGCGCCTCCTCAAAGGACTCTGGGAGCGTTTTCAGCACGAGGATGGAAGGGACGAGGCGGGGGAAGTGCTTGGGATGGGAGAGCTCGAAGGATGCAGTGATCCACTTGACAAAGTCGCTCTGCGCCTCCTGGTTGCGGATACAGGCGTCAGCAAGGCACTTGATCACCCCAGCTCGGTTCCACTGCAGCAGGTCCTTAAGGTTCTTTCCCAGCTCCTTGAAGACCGTCTGGAGCTGGGGGGGGTCCGTCAGCCTCTCGATGAGCCGCTGCAGCACGTGGTTGGCAGTGCGCTGGCGGCAGTGCTGGAGCATGTTCCCCCTGAAGCTCTCGAAGACATGGTAGACGAACCGGTCCGGCATGCACTCGATCACTGCCTCCAGCATGTGACTGCCGCAGTCGTCCGCCGCAAGCTTCACCACCCACTCCTTGTTCACCGACGACTCTCCCTCGTCCCACTTGAGCAGCGTCTTGGTGACCCTCTCCACGATGTCGGGCAGGGTGCGCACAGAGAGGAGCAGCATCTGGAGCACAGGAGCAGCAGCAGAGTTCTTGGCCATCTGGCCCAGCTCCTCCGCCGTCTCCTCACTCGACAGCTCCTCCCCTATGCTCCTCAGTCTCTCCTTGAACGACTTGGGAACCGGCCGTCGCTTCCAGTCGCTCTCACGGAAGGCCCCGTGCGTCTGCCTCGCTCCCTGTCTCCCTCCTCCTCCCTCCGGCTTCCTGTTCGATGCAGGGCTCTCTCCAGTCTGCGCCTTGACCCTGGGCTGCAGCCCCGACAGGGCCCTCAAGATGGCCCTCAGCACGTGGGTCCCCCTTGCGTCCATCATGATTTCCATCCACCCTCCTGAAAGCTCGTCGCAGATCTCCTGGAACAGCTCCTCTAGAGGCTTCACCTCCTCAGAAAATGCTTCTGTCCCCTCCTCCTCCTCCTCCTCCTCATCCTCATCCTCCTCCTCGTTTTTATGGAAGATCTCCTCCAAGGAAGCGTTCACCAGACTGGGGATGAAGTCGAAGATAGTCTCAAGAACGTGCGAACCGTACGGGTTGAAGATGATCCTTGCCATGGCTCCTTTGAGCCCCTGGCAGACTTTGTAGAGCTGCTTTGAGGAGCACAAGAGCAAGATGCTCTGGACAGCTACACTCCCCTCCTTGTGGGTGATAAGCCGGATCATTTGGTCGGATTTTCCCATCTTCAACTCCCTCCACACGTTGTCAACGAACAAGGACCTGTCCTCATCAGTTTCAAACTCGTTCTCTTTGGCGAGTTTGGTCACTTCCTTAACGTATGGCAGAAGCGTCTCGTCCAGCCTTCCCGCTTCAGTCCCTCTCTTCAGACCCCTCTTCCCTTCCTCTTCCTCTTTCGCTGCTCCGTCGCCTCCAGGGCTCTTCTTCTTCTTCTTCTTCTTCTTGTCTGATTCCTGTCGATCGCTTTTGTCCAACTCCTCCTCGTTGTCGTCGTTCTCCTCCTTTGGTCGATCTTTCTGCTTCTTGTGCTTGGTCGTCTCCACCTTCGATTTCACCTGCTCCTGCTCCTGCTCCTGCTCCTGCTCCTGCTCCTCCTGCTCCTCCTCCTGCTCATGTTCTTCCTCTTTCTTCTTCTCCTTCTTCTCCTTCTTCTCCTTCTTCTCCTTCTTCTCCTTCTCCTGCCTCTCCCTCGAACTTTTCGCCGCCATTGCACGTGAAGTCGGCTATTATGACGAAAGCCTCATCCCCGCTCATACTACGGGCCGGGCAGGGCCCGCTCAGGCTGCGGGCGCCGGGCAGGGCCCGCTCGGAGTGACTGGCCCGGGCCATGCCGGGCGGCCGGGTCACGAGTCACCAGATCGGACCGTCCGGTGTGACTTCGAGGCTCTGAGTGAGTGCAGAGAGCAGAGTGCTGACTAGAAGTCGTCAGGACAAATAGATAGCCGGGAAAAAAACTTTTCACTGAGTCAAACAATTCCGAAGTTCAAACAATTAAAAAAAATCCTTGAAAGTTATCGGACTGCCAGTGACTCACCGTCCGGACCTGGGGTTTTACTCAAAGTTAAGTTAAAAATCAGTACGAGGAAAACTGGCAGGAGAGTCGAGGACCGTCCGATCAGGCTCGAGGCTGGCCGCGCCGGGGCGCGGCCCGGGGTGGGCCGGACTCCGGGAGCTGCTACGGGTAGTACCGTACGCCGGCCGTAGTATCATGATCATATCGGAGTCGGGCCCGGCGGGCCGGGCGGCCCGGGGGCCGCGCGCCGATTCCGCAACGTCAAGTTCAGCCTGTGAGACAGTCCGGCGGCTACGGGGCCGTAGGCCGCGGCCCGGCCACCATGCTTCTTTACTTGACTCAGTGAAGTTCAAGGCCCCCTAAGCCTGTTACAAATCAGTACTACCGTACGCGGAGCCTGTCAGTACGGTATGCCACGGTTCGTGTGACTACCGTAGTAGTGAATATGACATCAACGTACACGGTTCACTCTCAAGAGGCTAGTCAGCCCCTCGGCGCCCCTCCTCTCTCCCTCTTCCTTCCATCCGTCAGGGCTGATCAGGGCCTATCCGAGGCTCCGAGCCTACCCACCTGCCGAGTCCTCTCTCCACTCAGGCCGCCAAAGTTCCAGCGCCCGGGACTGCTGTGCGACGCCAAACCTCCATGTCTCCTCCTGCTCTTCCTGCTGGTCCGCGACTCAGTGACCTCAAGGCTGAGCGCCGCCCACTAGTCCTTCCTACCATGCCCCACATTCATCATCAGCTTCCCATCCAGCCCCTCCCTTTCTTCTTCGCCCTTGAGCAGTCTGTTTCCCAGCCACGCTCTGCTCACCCTCTCGAGCTCTAACCTCGACAGCCACGTGTCTTCAGCCCTGCAGTGACTGCCTTGGTCCAAGACCTCAGGCAGCACCCGCCGACATCCCATACATGTTGTTCTTCCATGCTCTCGGTTTCACTCTCCCCCGACAGCGACGACGAAAATAACAGAGAGTCTGCTGACCCGTCCGCGATCTCTCTCCTGCTCCTGCGCTTCTTGCGGTACACCCGACGCGCCGCCTTGCTCCAGTTGGTCGTCATCTCCACCCACGTCCCGTACCTCTCCCGGCAGCACTGCTCCAACGCCTCCAGGCTCACGTCCGCCCCGAGCCTCCACGCGAGCTGGCGGAGCTTGAGCCAGGCCTGCCGGAGCTCCTGGAGCTCGCGGGGGTCGTCGGGGTTCCTCCAGCGGCGGTTGGAGAAGAAGTAGCGCGCGCTGCTGCTCCTCGAGAAGTCCGTCGCCTCCACGTCGTCGGGAAGGATGCAGCGGTCGCGGATCTTGGGGAAGACGTTGTGCTCGAGGATCTTGTTGAACTCCACCTCCCTCACCCCGTACCCTCCCACGACTTGGCTGTGCGAGCGGACGGCAGCAGGGATCAAGTCGCTCAGGGTGTCGTACATTGAGAGGCGGCCCTGGCGGGGGATGAAGAGGTGGTTGAGGGAAGGAACGGCTCGGGAGACCTGTGGGGAGCGGAGCGGTCAGGGAGGGGAAGCAGGAGACAAGAGGTACCGTACCGCTTCAGCGAAGGCGAGGGCAACTTGACAGCCTTGGAGGCGGGAGAGGCAGAGGGCCTGACTATGAGGCGAGCGATGAGGGTTGGGGACGCAGAGATGGGCGAGCGTGAGAGGATACTTGCGACAGCAGATGCCGCTGATAACCATCAACTTCGCTTGGCAAGTTCCACAAGTTGACGGTAGTAATCAGAGGGTTACCAGCCTGCCATAGTACTAGGCTAGCGGCAGTCACTTCAGTACTATGATGGTCAGTACTACTACCGGTAGGACCGGACCGGGGGGGCACGGGGCCCTGTGCACCTTCCAACGCTGCGCAGCTCGAACTTGCTAAGAATCCTCCGACAAGATTTCAATTCTCCCTTCAAGGCTTGAGCGCCTGTAATTTGATGCTGAATTCCATCCCAGATTTGGAGTTACATCATATCGTGATCATTGAAGCTCCTCCTCTTCCATCGGGAGCATCCGAAGGGATGGAGACCTGGCGCGGCTGCTGCAACGACGACCGTTGCACGCACGCACGCGATAAGCAAATTGGCGTCACGAGCTCAGTGATCGACGATGCTGGAGGAGGAGCCACGCGACTCAGGCGATCGGACTGACGTCAGCAGCAGTGCTGTTCATCACTTAGACTAGGCTCTTTCTATCATAAATCATGCAACTTCTCAACGGAGCTCTTTTTCAAGATTGCTTCTTCCAAGGTTGAGCTTCCGAAGCGTCTCACCAAACGGTCGAATGACCCTCAGCCTCGCGACCTTGATCGGAGCCTCGGCGGAGCGAGACGGGCCTTCCGTCACGGTGGGGACCAGTTGTGTCAATCGGGTACTATGATCAAAGAACTTAGCCTGCTGGACCCAACAGCTGCAGTGCCGCAGCCTGTACCAACTTGAACTTCGGAAGGTACCATCGGACCCACTAAGTTAGTTTCCCTGGCATCGCTGACTCCGAGCGTGGCCCGGGCAACACTGCCGCCCCGGGCCGCTCAGACCGTCTCCGAGTGAGCGACTGCCAGGCCACTGAAGACCGAGTCGCGCGCCACCTGCCGGCACGGTCACGCACTCGGACCGACCGTGACTCGTGACGCGGGTCAGCCGGCCGCCCGGCGTCACCTGCGCAGTGCCGCGTGCCGCGGCCCCGGCCCCGGCGCCCGGCGGCGGCGAACTGTTGAACGGCCGCGCACGCGGCAACGGTCCGAGCACCGGCCAGTGTCACCTGGCGGCGCCGAGTCACGCGCGGCGGCAGTGGCCGTGATCGGACGGGGCCGGGCCCCGGGGCCGCAGCGCCCTCAGCCCGGCCGCTGGCCGCACTGAGTTCCGATCACCGAGTGACTCAGTGAGTCGTACGGTAAGTTTACTCAACAGGGAGTTCGGAACTTGAAGACTGAGGCAGACTCGCGCGGTGGAGGCCATGGCTGATCGGGTAAGGCAGACGAGCAGGGAGGGGAGAGGAAGGGGAGGAGGGGAAGGGTGCAGATGGTGAGGGAAGGATTGGCAGCTGTAGACCGAGAGAAAAGGAGTGCATGGGAGTACCGATGTGTGTAGAGAGATTCCATGTCACTGTACACGTCAAGGGGTTGATATAGGATGCCTCGATGGAGAGGGGATGGGATGAAGTTTCTAGTTCAACTCCTGATCTCAAATGCAACACGTGCTTCAGATGCAGCATGTGACTGGACGTGACGACTGTGAGACAGGACTGGAAGGATCTCAGTGGATCCGGGTTCTCTAGTCTCTTCCTAGTGTTCTGCTTGCTGGTGTCAGGAACCGTGTACGACATCAAGCTGAATGCTCCTACCATGGGATCGATTCCTGATCCGAAAGCAGGTCCTCTCTCCTTGGCTCGCTCTTTGCTGATGCTCACAGATTGTAGGCATCATCAAGCCCCAGGCTTTCATGGTCGGGAGGATAAACGGACAGTATGTAGCAGAAGGGATATCGGCAGGCTTCCTTGTGTTTGTTGGAGGCCTGGGATTGGTCCTGCTGCACAGGGCTGACGAAGGCTCTGCAAGTAACAGAAACAACCGATTCTTGCTCATCTTCGCTGGCTTCTTAAGCATCATCATCGGTTTCAATCTTCTAACAGCTTTCGTTCGGATAAAGGTGAAGTTTTCAAGATCTCCTCATAATATGTGCTAACAACAAGAAATTTACATTCAGATTCCTGGCTACCTTCTTTCATCAGTGTGAGAGTGCCAGCATTTTCAGTCTTCCTGGCAACATCAATTCTTTTCTCCCCCCCAACCGCCTTGCAGAGCGTCTTGCTGTTCAGATCTATACTTGGGGGCTCCTCCTGTAGATACTTGTCTCGATGGAACTCTCAACTCGTCGACCTTCCTTGGTAGTTTGGTCCTGTCCTGCAGGATTCCATTCTTGGGGACTTCAGTGTTGATGTATTCCTCGACTGGGCTCACAGCCACATTGATCACTTTCTCCTCCATGGGCTCGATCCTATCAGATCGTTCCCGTTTTGCAATTCTCTCCTGGGACGCAGACATGCAAGTCAAGTTTCGATGTTGTGGTGGATCCGAGGAAAATGCAGGCAGGGAGCATACCTTGTACGTCTTGACAATGAAGGAGTGCAGCATGAGGAACATGTTACAACCGCACATCACAGTGATCTTTGCAAAGGCAAGTCAGGAAAGTCGCCAAGGTCGAGCATGAGGTGAGACAGGTGAAAGAGTAGAGCTACCAGCGAGATCAACGCGATGATCGTGATGGGCAGTCCAATGGAGAGGGCAAGGTACGCCGTTCGACACCTGTTGTCTATGTAGACTCCAGAGCTCAGATCCCTTGCACTCGAGGTCAGGAGACCAACGTCACGGAGATGAACATGTCCTGGTCTTACCTCCTGTCGTCTCTCAACGCCTTGAATAAGACACAAGCCAGGATGGAGCGCCGAACGGCATCATCATCAGTGAAGTACTCGATGTCCCACTTGGCCATGTAGTTGCCGTCTTGGCCGCGCACGCACAGATCTGCCGAGTAGTTGTCTCTATTGCTGTAGTCTGCAATCTGAGCCTTTGCCACTTTCTGCTCCGAGGGGTTCTTTTCAGATGTGAGGGAGAAATCGATTTGGTAGGAGGTGAGGGGGACGGTTGGAGTCGATATGGTCCAGTAGTTCTCCGTAGAGGAGCTCTTGATCTGGTAGTTGACAAGCGGGACTGATGACGTTGAGCTCGCTGGGCTCGCTGACCCTGTAGAAGCTTGCACAGTCTCCATGATAGACGTTTCCTCTCCGTTGCAGCCGAATGTCTTGAACATTGTACGTATGCGCCCCGTGCTCTGCGTGCTCTCTGGTAGGACCTGCCCATCACTGAAGGACATATCACCTCCTCCTCCCTCCTGCTGCATCCTCGTCTTCGCATAATCCCCAGGAATATTGCAGTCTTTCCACCACCGTATCAACTTCACGTTCGTTCCCCCCACACTCGACTCCACCGAGCCAGCGTAAGACCAGTAGGAGCAGGTGGAGGGTCGGATCTCAACGGACCCGGAGGAGACGCGCATGTCTGTGCAAGCCTCTCCTCTCGTCGCCATCGCCCAGCATGCCCCCGCTACCAGCGTCTTCCATCGCATGCTGCTGCCGCCCTAGGTTTGCTAACCTAAACCTGCTCTTACCCCACCCCACAACTATGATTTACCCTACCCTCTATTTTCAACTTCATCGCAGCTGATATGAACCCCTACTGTGTTGAAAAAGTACCCTACCCCTTGACTAGCCTTTCGTTGTCAAAAACGTCAAAAACGATCGAAGGAAATGTCGAGAGGGGGCGGGGGGGGGATGCGACGGCGGGCAGGCATGCAGCTGTTGAGATCGCCCTAGCATCCTCCTCGTCCTCGTCCTCGTCCTCGTCCTCGTCCTCGTCCTCGTCCTCGTCCTCGTCCTCGTCCTCGTCCTCGTCCTCGTCCTCGTCCTCGTCCTCGTCCTCGTCCTCGTCCTCGTCCTCGTCCTCGTCCTCGTCCTCGTCCTATGATCTCCTCTCCTCTCTCTAGCTCGTCGTCCTCATCCACGTCCCCTCCCTCCCTAACATGGTTGAACTCGATCCCATCGTTACATGCCCACGACCAGGCTCCAGCAGAGCAGGTGAGCAGGCGCAGAGCTCTGAAGGGAGCTTACAAGCTGAGGAGAGAAGACTCAGGAGAAGTCATAGGGATCGACCAGACTCCCTTCATCGTCGGTAGGGGGCACCGATGCAACCTGCGTATCAAGCACGATCAAGTCAGCTCCACGCACTGCATCCTCCACTTCTTCTCTCAGTTCGATGACGTGTTCCTGGAGGACTGCAGCTCCAACGGCACCTACGTCAACGGCGAACGTGTTGACTCGGTAGCTCTGCTGCCTCGCCATGCTAGGATCGGAATCACAAAGCAGCATGTCTATGTTCTTGAGTCGTCTCAGTCGCTAGCTGAAGGCACTATAGAGAACTTGAAGGCTGCGGGCAAGAACGTCCATGGGAACACAGAAGAAGTGACAGGAAAGCACCTCAGGTCTTACGCTGCTCACGCGTCATTCACATTGATTCGTTGTTGTCTCTTTCAGGATATTCGAGGATAGCTTTGTACCATCCAAGGCGGGGAAAGAAGCCAATGTTCAGTCAGGCATCGAGTTTGTCAACCCTGCTCTCCCCATTACAGCCACCTCGAAACATTCTTTGACCAAGAAGAAGCGCGCTAGAAAGGTCAAGAGCAAGTCAACTAGTCAAGAGCAGGTCAACAAGTCAGTCGGGCCCCTCTTCATTTCCGGGGAGCATCCAATCCAAAGAATCAGTGATGTAGCTATCCTCTCCCTCCTCCTCTGACCAGCAGCCTGCAGCTGAGCAAGATCTTGTCAGCTGGACAGACGACTCGCACAACCCTGACACCTCGGCGTCGTTGGAGATGGTGGGAGCAGATGGAGGGAGTGGGGTGGCGAAGGGGGGAGATCAGTTTTGATTGTGTACCTCGATCCGATATCGACATGTTGTTTGTTGTACGTCCTCTTTGACGTGTTTGTCGTTGATGTGTTGATGTCTCCGCCTCTTGACATCTTGACTTGTCAGGCTCCTGTCAAAACTTCTTCCGAGTGGCCTTTGGTGACTCGCGGCCCGTCGCCGCTGCAGCTTGCGATCGACTTTGCGGCAAGGAAAGGAGGAGGAGAGGGAGTGGAGGGCATGAGGAAGGAGCTCCTGGGGACAGAGGAGAGATCAGCATTGAAGTCAGCAGAAGCGAGGAAGATCGGGTGATGATGAATGATGATGATGATGATGATGATGATGATGATGATGATGATGATGATGATGATGATGATGATGATGATGATGATGATGATGATGATGATGATGATGATGATGATGATGATGATGATGATGATGATGATGATGATGATGATGATGATGATGATGATGATGATGATGATGATGATAATGATGATGGTGGTGGTGGTAGTGGTGGTGGTGGTATTGATGATTATGACGATTATGATGATGAAAATGACGAGGTTGATGATGTTGGATATTGATGAACAAAGAAGGAGGAGGAGGTGGTGGAAGTGATGTTGGAGGAGGAGGAGGAGGAGGAGGTTGTGATATGACTTTAGGAAGAGTCATCGTGTGAACAGCTCAGGCAGTCAGGCAGCCGGCGACTCGTTCGATGTCAGCGGAGGAAGGAGGAGCTCGAACAAGCTGGAGCGTGAGGGATCAGATGACACAGCCATCCAGCTATTCGCTGCTGCTGCTGCTTCCTCCACCAAAGGAAGTTTCTCAGCTCTTGATGAGATTCAGAGTTTCCTTCAGCCTCCAGATCAGACTCTCCCCGCCACAAAGGACAAAATTCTTTCTCCTCTTCCTCCTCGCTCGCAAGGTGAGCTAGAAATTAAGTGGGGATGGTGTACAGTCAAGTGCCGACGGTCAAGGTTTTTGTCCTTCAACAGGTTCTCTCCTCCTCCTCCTCCTTCTCCTCCTCCCTTTCCCCTCGTCCTCCAACACCACCTTCCCCCCCCCCCCCCCCCTCCTCTCTCCCTGCCATTGTCGCTCCTCAAGCTGCTGCCTTGCCCCCTCTTCTTGTCCCTACCCCTTTCCACCACCTCATCGTTTCACAGGAAGTGCTTTCTGCGGCTTCAGGACGACTCTCTAATGCTCAAGTGCGTGAAGATGAATAGCGACAGTAAGTGAAGAGGTTGAGGAGGAGGGAGGAGCAGCAGGGTGAGCACGAAGGGGAATAAGAAGAGCAGGAGCAGGAGGGCAGGAGGGCAGGAGGAGCAGGAGGAGCAGGAGGCAGGGTGCAAGAGGCAGGGGCAGCAAGAGCAGGAGGCAGGAGGCAGGAAGCTAGAGGCAGGAGGCAGGAAGCAGGAGCCTGTCTTACGACTTGTTTGCAGTTGCGCTGCAGTGCTTCATGAGTTTGGACGCCAAGAAAGTTTTGATGCTCGACGTCAAGCAGTGGCAGGCGGCTCTCTGCCCGAGGAACAGCAGGAGACTCTACCTCACCTGGCAACCTGCTGGAGGAGAGCTGGGAAAGAGCTGGGAGGATCTGCCCCATCCGTCTGCTGACGTCAGCCCGTACGGGCTGCTGGACTTTCCGCTGGGACGGGGCTTGTTCGAGTTGACCTTGAGGAGCGAGGAGGAGAGAGGAGACTGGTACCTCCTTCTCCTCTCCCGCAGCGAGTGCGCTCGAGCCAGCTACCTGGCGTGATGGGGATGCTGAAGAGCAGGAGGGCGAGAAAAAGGAGCAAGCGGAGGGAGGAGGGAGGAGGCAGGGAGGAAGGGGAGGAGGGGGGGAAAAAGTTTATGTAGTTGATGAGAATGTGAATATACATGTAGGGGTAGATGTCATCTTGTTGATATTCTGTGAGCGATGCAAACTTAATTGAAATGTAAGGATATTGTTAACGGAGGGTTTGATTCTAATGAAATTGTCGATAGATCGCGATGAAATGGTCAAAGATCTCACACCTTGAACTCAATGCTCTCATGTTCTCACCAGGTTATGTGGAGATGATTGAGAAAACATCCGGTTAAGGAGAAAGGATTCTGTGTTATGCGCAGGGAAGTGAAGAAGGAATCGATATCAGCTCTTGCCGACGATAGAAGTTTGGTAGCAGAAAATCACATTCACACACTATTGAGGAAGGAGATTGCCTGAGTTTTCTGTTCCTTTTCAATCCTCTGGCAGCAGTCAAACTACATGAAAGTAGATGCTCATTTGGTTGAAGTCGAGCTTGTTGATGCTGCTGCTGCTGCTGATGATGATGATGATGATGCAGAGTTTGCTGATACTGAATATGAATCGAATCGACGATAACTTGAACTTCCCTTTCACAAGTTTAATAATCGAAGAATGTGAACATTACATAAGAGGTTGCAGAAAGAATGCTAGAAGTATGTACAAGACCTGATAAACATGGGAGATTGCTAGTTTGAGGTAGAAGTGATATCATCGTTGAGGGAGGTTTCGGACAACAGCCGTGAAAAGATCGTTGAAGCAAGTTTGAACATTCTCTCCACTGCAGTCAAGAAAGAGGGGAAGGATTAGAAACGAAAAGACGAAAGAAAGGGAGGAGGAGAAAAAGAACAAAACAGTCAGCATTTCCAACATGAATCATCATCATCGTATTAATCATCAACACCAACAATAACCTCTCCACTCCTCGTGATCCCTTCACCAGCCTCAATGCAATCATCCCAAGGTTTGTTCGAATTCATCATCGTCATCATCACATCTCTCAACCTGTTTGCAGATGTTTCGAAGTACAAGTAACCGTTCTTGTTCGCCCATGCTTGCGCTTCCTTGGGTTTCACTTCTCTGCTCTTGCTGTCGCACTGCCCACAAACGTCAGGGAGGAGGAAGACAACGAGTTACCATGACAGGTAAGGAATGGCAGCACAAGAAATGAAACTGAGAATTTGGCAGAGGGGAGAGGGGTGGAGAGGAGGAGGGAGTGAGAAGGGAAAGAGGAAGGATGAAGGATGAAGGAGGGAGGAAGTAAGAGTGAAGAGGGAGCATGGAGGATTGGACGACAAGTGTTTCCTCCTACCTTGTTCCCACAGACAGCGACCTGCATGTCCTTCGCCCCATGTTTGTACGCCTCCTGCACCCAACCTTCCAGCGCCTCGAAGCTCGCGCGATTGCTCACATCGAACACTAGGATCGCCTGCAACACTGCTTCAGCCTCCTGCTCCTGCTCCTGCTCCTGCTCCTGCTCCTGCTCCTGCTCCTGCTCCTGCTCCTGCTCCTGCTCCTGCTCCTGCTCCTGCTTCAGCCTCCTGCTCCTGCTCCTGCTCCTGCTCCTGCAAGCACTCTCCCTCCCTCCCTCCTCCTCTCAGCGTCGTCTCACCCCCTGAGCATCGCGATAGAACTCGTTGCGCACGTCGAAGTACTCCGGCCCTCCCGCAAGGTCCCAAAAGTTCGCCTTCACCTGCATGGAGGGTGAGGGAGGAAGCAGCAGGGGAGGCCAAGGGGAGCAGGGCGATGGTGGGGAGAATGGAGAAGAGGTTGTGGATAGTAATGGTGATGATGATAACAATATGCAGAACGACTAGTCTGCGGTGCTGATTGTGATGCACAAGAAATCTTGAGACAGTGACGTTGTCGATAATGAGATGATAAGAATGGGCAGAGAAGATAAAATGTCATGATAGGAAACAGATGACGATGCAAAGAGGATTTCCCAGTTGCGCTGGACCTGCTGGTTGCTCACAACGACCGATTTCACGCCGTAGTCCACGCCGATGGTTGAGATGTATTTGGAGACGAACTGAACGACAGGAAGGCAGAGAGTAAGAGAATTTCAGGGCACAGGGAGGAAGAACATGCACGGGAAGGAGGGGGGAAGGAGGAGAGGGGAGAGGGGAGGGGAATCGAAAGTAAAGGGAAAATGAGATGCAGGGAGGGCAGGAATGGAGAGGGAAGACTGGGAAGATGCTGACCTTCTCCTCGCAGTATCTCTTGATCAGACAGGATTTACCACATCCTGCGTCCCCCATGCTGATGATTTTGATGCGGATAACATTCCTCTTTGGCGGTTTCGGCACTGTAATGCTAGTTCGCTCCATGTTTCACGGTAGCCTGGATAAGAAAGAGAACGAGCCTGAGTATTCATGAAGAGCATACCAACCCTCCATCATGAAGAGCATACCAACCCTCCATCATGAAGGCCATACCAACCCTCCATCACGAAGACCATACCCATTCCTACTGGTAGCGAACACGTTCTTTCTTTGCATCTTATCACCATCAACCTACTTCCCCGACCTTCCCTGCCACCCGGCTTCTTCGAGAAAGTAATCCTATGTTTCTTCAACTAAGTACAGATCAGTGTACGCTCTCCTTTCAACCATCCCTCTCTGGCGCTCTCCCTTCCTGCCTCCACTCCAAGTAATTTCAAACACTCTTATGCTGGTCCTATTGATACAACTTCACTTACATCCCTCGTCTAATCTCCTATTGTTCGTACATCTGTGTTGAACACCATGCTTGTTCCTGCCCTATTCGTTCTCGAACTTGATGCCCCACGTATCTTCATGCACACAATCGTCTCAATGATCGATATCTCTCCTCTCCTTCCCTGTTTCTCTCCCTCTCCCTCTCCCTCTCCTCTTCTTCTTAGCATCTTCCCGCCAACGACGTTGATTCCATTGCGCCATCAGTTAAAATTTCACAACGACGACCCCCTTGACCCGATCACCACCCACCCCACCTATTTATCACAATTTCAACGATGACCCCCATGACCCGATTACCACCTACCCGTGGTTATGAATCGTAAGACCCATCACCCTGTGCAAGTCAACTATCTTGCAAGAGTACCCATAAAACTACCAGAAATTCCTCTCATATGTACCCGTCATATGTTGGTAGCTCTAATTATACCTGTGAGTATACCCCTCCCTTCATCAACCCACCCCACAAAATTTCTGATGACCCCACCATTGGATCACCCACCCCTGTAGTCTTCTCCAGAGCATGGTGGGGTACTCAAAAGGATTCGGAGGGGGTACTTTGGGTGCAATAACAGTAACGGATATAACGGAATTCGCCACGCGGCGGCGAGGAGATAAGAGGCAATGCTGGAGGGCAGCCGGAGAAGGCGGGGGATGCTGGGGCGCGAGAGGCGGAAGATGGCAGGAAGAAGTACCAGAGGGAGGAGGAGGAGAGACAAGGTTGGATACAGGGAGTGAAGGAAGGAAGGAAGCAAGGAGCCAAGGAAGGAAGCAGCATACCAGCGTTGAGGTGGAGGTGGGTAAGGTGATATAGGCTGAACATGAAGGAGGCCATCGAGGTAGGAGGCAGGTCGATGATTGTTTGAGGATTTTCATCTTATGAATGGAGAGGGGGAGGGAATGGAGGAAGGTGTCCTGAAGAGACCCAGATGGGCAAACGGAAATGCAGGGCCCAATGGGAAGGGGCACTGAGATGGTGGTACAGTGAGAGGAAGGGACAAACGAGGCGCACGGAAATGTAGGAGGATTTAGTGAAGATAGAAGAGTTGCAAACATACACAGGAACAATTGAAGAATGAAGAAGACATGAGATGTCTGGATAGCGTAGTCAACAAAAATGATCCCGGGTGATGGCGAGAACAAGGAGTTCTGGAATCCTTCCACAAAATTATGCATGAGGGAGGGTAGAATTTTCTTATAACACACTCTGTATTTATGTTGATGTCAGTATCCCGTGAGTTTGCGAGTTGTGATGCTACCATGAAATACATGATTGAATTTACAAAGTTCTTGTTCTGTATCTTACTCTACGTGCCGTCTAGGTGCAGCTTGAAGTCTCGCTTCTAGCTTTATCGAACCTCTTGGAACCAATTTCGGATTGCCAAGTGCACGATGGTCGTCCTGTCCGCATCCTTGACCTCCAAGACGGGCAAGCCGCTGGTTGCTCGCCAATTCGTCGAAATGAACAGAATCCGTATTGAAGGACTCCTTGCTGGGTTTTCGAAGCTCGTCGACACCAAAAACCAGCATACATATGTGGAAACAGAGGTTGTGCGATATGTCTATCAGCCTATGGAAGAGCTTTATCTATTGCTCATCACCAACAAGTCTAGTAATATCATAGAGGATCTGGAAACATTGAGGTTGCTTGCAAAGCTGGTAACAGTCTTTATCCACGTATGTGCTCCTGACTTGTTGTGGGCAGGTCCCGGAATTTTGTCCAAGTCTTGACGAGGAGGGAGTGAAAGAGCACTGCTTCGAGCTGATCCTCGCATTCGATGAAGTTCTGGCGATGGGCCACCGTGAAACAATTAACCTCCAGCAAGTGAAAACTGCCCTGGAAATGGAGAGCCACGAGGAGAAGCTCCACAACATGATCAGGCAGAGCAAGATCAATGAGGCCAAGGAGGAGGCCAAGAAGAAGGCCGCGGCCATTGACTCACAGAAGAAAGGCAAGATGGGTGGAATCTCAGGCATGAGCAGCAGTGGAATCGCCTCTGCCTTTGCGGACGACGATCGCCGTCCCATGTACGATGCACAGGTCATGTCCACCAACGAGCCTGTGCGCAAGACCGGGCCCCCGAAGGGAAAAGGAATGCAGCTCGGCAGCAAGACGAAGCAGTCCAACGACGTGCTCAAGGCTCTTGAAGCTGAGGATGAACTCATGGGGATGGTCTCGAAGGCTTCAGCTCCTTCTGCCCAAAGTGGCGGCAGGCAGGCCAGCGCTCCGTCTGCTCTGCAGAGCGTCACCCTCAAGATCGAGGAGAAACTGCTCGTGCGCCTCACCCGTGACGGGACGTTGGAGAACTTGGAGGTTCGTGGAGAGCTCAAGATGTGTGTCAACGATCCGGAGGCTGCGTACACGAGGGTCCAGGTAACGCACAAGGCGTCTTCTGCATTCCAGTTCAAGACTCACCCTAACATCAACCGCGGACTGTGGAC
The DNA here is from genome assembly GCF_000315625.1 of Guillardia theta CCMP2712. Taxonomy (NCBI): domain Eukaryota; class Cryptophyceae; order Pyrenomonadales; family Geminigeraceae; genus Guillardia; species Guillardia theta. The sequence continues at coordinate 197,779 of NW_005434572.1, forward strand.
GGAAGAGAGCGTCCTCTCCCACCGAGACCAGGCCAAGAGCTTCCCTGTTGGGAACGAGCTGGGAGTGCTCAAGTGGCGGCTGCCGTCAGGATCCGAGTCCATGCTCCCCATCTCCGTGAGCTGCTGGCCATCTGCCGTTGGTAACAACGTGACTGTCAACCTCGAGTACGAAAGCGCCTCCCATCTGGAAGTGTCAAACCTCAGGATCGTCGTCCCCTGCCCCTCTCAAGCGACAATATCAGACGTGGCTGAAGGAGACGCGAGGTACTTGAGCAAGAACGGGACTGTCGAGTGGAGGGTGGAGCTGGTGGACGACTCGAATCGGAGCGGCTCGCTCGAGTTTAGCGTCAACGACTGCGACCCTGAGTCGTTGTTCCCGATCCAAGTCACTTTTGTCTGCAAGGGTAACTTGGCGGAGATGTCCATTGCAGGAGTGAGCGACGCGAGATCGGGGAAGGCTCTCACGTTTTCAGGAGATCCTCTGCTGGAGGTGGAAGAGTATCAGATCCAGTGATTGATACAGGCAATGAAGAAAGATCATTTTTTCACTCAGTGGCGCGCGATGTCTTCACAGAGTCACGCCCGGCCCTCCGGCCAGGCGGCTGAGTGCACTCATCATCCTATCTCCCCCTATCGGACAAGGTGTTCCGAGACAAACTATAGCCTGTATTGTCCGATCCGAGTGTTGTGCGGCCGAACACTCAGTGATGGAATCTGCCACCCTGGCGTCACTGAGTCACACCGGATTCAATGATGATGATCAGCGGATGTTCGCGCGTCGGATCCGTCATCACAGAGTCCGACTCTTTGACTCAGCCAGCGAGTCCGACGGTCATCATCGGTCATCATCGGATCCCCACTGCCACAAACAGGTGACGGCCCCGAGACTGACCGTACTCAGTCTCCGGGCATCGGATGCCCCGGCCCGGAGAGATTATGCTATATATACCCTGACACACGCCAAATGGACATCCAGGGAGCGATCCTCAATCGTCTAGCGGTTAGGATACCAGGTTCTCACCCTGGAGACCGGGGTTCGATTCCCCGTTGAGGAAGTCTCCACCTCTACAACAGAAAGAGAGTCTCCCGGATATCTTTTTAACCTGTCATACTACTCCTGCCCTCTTTTTAAAACTGAGGTTACTACTTCGCCGTATGTCAGCGCAAAATAGAATTTTTAGTTTTGTACTGGATGTCATGGTGCTTCAGTACTACAACATGTCACTTTATTATGTGCATGTTTTAAGAATTTTAAAATCTGAAGGGAGGAGCAGATTTACAGAGAAATATGTTTTACAGATACGTATCTCAGTACCAGTTTTCCAATGAAAAATATCTTTTTCAATGTTTATAACCTTGCGCCTTATAGTCATCGCCTTTACGTCGTAACAGATCCATTTGGCGAGCAGCCCACCCTTCCCCAAACATCTTGTACCCCTACCTCACCGCGTAAATTACCCCACCAAATGATACTTTCCCTACACCCCTTGCAGAGGAATTGTGTGATACCTCAAAAATGATTTTACATGTTCCCATCGCTCCACCCTACCCCCATCTGCTCCCTGGTTCACCAGCCGCTACGTATGGCCCCAGGCAACGTGGGTCCGGGTCAATGACCGGTGATGTCATAGAGCTCTTCGGTCATTGTGGTGATACCCACCAGTATCCCCAGGGCCAACGTAAGAAATTGTGTTGGGGAGCTTGAGGGGTAGGGTGGTTTCTTTGTGGATCTGTTTGTTTGTAACCCAGCGCTACAAATCAAAAACTTCATAAAATAGATTTTCGTCAATCTCTTGGTATCTCTCGGCTGCACAAATATTTGTAGGGATTTATTTCTATATTATTTTTTGTTTAAAAACTTGTAGGGGTTGCAAGGCTTGTAGTCAAAAATTGTTGCTTTTTTCTCAAGTACGGGTGTATTATACTGATGAAGTACCCCCTTCAAAGAGAAAAGATTAATTATAAGCCTTACATGTCCATAGTCAACCCGATCTACACCCATGGAACCCCCTTGCAACAAATCCGACTTTTCACTACCGGTACTCTTTACCTTCAAATCCAGGCCGGAAGAAGGGTAGGTTGCGTGCAGTGATAAAGTCCAGCCAGATTGGTATGAAACGGGTGGGTACTGTATCACATTAGCGGCTGGTGATGATGTCAAAGTTGGCGTATGCTCCATTCCATGGTCAGTCTGGGGGTCTGAGAATCAATCGAATTGGAGCTCAAGTTGTTGTCTAGTTTGGTTTTACGATATCCTTCTATAGCAAATATCATAATAAATTCAATCAAAGTGAGTACTTGATTCATGTCATCATAGTACCCCCTCCTTTCTGAAAGGATCCTAATCAGAACTCTGCCATTATCCATTGCGTAAATTGTACCCCCATCCCCCCTACCCTATCAGCCAACGACCCACCACCCCTTTCTTTGTGCTGTGTACCACCCCTCATCACCAACACCCCAAACTCTGAGCGAACGCCACCCGGTGACCCCATGGATCCTGCAGCCCTGGACCCTACCTTCATGACCCATGTTTATCTGACCCCCACCCCCTTCATAAGGCGTTCCGTCAAGGTTTTCCTCAGTAACGAATTGCCTAGTTCACCCCTACCCACGTTCCACACAAGAATTCTCTTGCAACCCCACCCCCTCGAAACAGGCAGATTGCCACCGGTATTTCATAGTACCCCTGCGGGGAATACCCCCACCCCCCTCCTCCCAGTTCCGCCCATTCCTCTCCTCCTCTGCCCCACTCACTTACTCTCCTCCTTGTTCCCCTTTCCTCCCTCCTTCCACTTTCTCCTTCTGTTGGAGACTTCCTCCTCCAAACTCCGCATAGTGCTTACCTGCTCTTCCTCTTCCACTCGCCCTCCCTTCGTCTGCTGAAGGCTGCGCCCGAAAGTTTGTCCTCCCGTCGTCATCGTTCGATCCGCCTCCTCCCTGCGTGGAAGGTTGATTATCAACGGCACTATGAACAGTTACATTCGCGTGTCCCTGGCTGTTCTCCTGGTGGCACTTGCCCCAGTTCACTCCCTTTTCCACCCCGGAGTGAACACCATCACCCCCGATGCTCCGAAGCTGAGGAGCCTGGGTGCCCAACAGGGGATTCTGCGTTCCGTTGCTGGGTCGCAGAATTTGAAGTCTCAGGTAAATAGGGCCATGCTCGCTCGCATTGCTATCGATCTTGTCACTAGATGCTCGCTTGCTTCGCCTCGGAACTTGTTGTGTCTGTATTTGTTGGCTGTGTTTGTTGACACTCGATCTTGTTAGGATTCCTTGAGGTTGAAAGGAGGAGTTACCTCGATCCTCAAGTCTTTGAAGGATGCTCTCTTCCCGGTCGAGACCTGGTCTGTTATGTGACCTTTTGAATGACAATGTCTGACTCGAAGGATCAGGGAAATGCCCAAGTTCTTCTCGATGTCTGCTATGATGTTCATGATCATCTACATCTACACCACTGTGCGTGACACCAAGGACACCCTGGTCGTGTCTACATGCGGAGCTGAGAGCATCACGTTCCTCAAGGTGAATGAAATGTTTGATATGGCACAGCACCCTGATTTAATGGTGGGGTTGAATTCAAACAGGTTTATGGTGTTCTCCCAGCCGCCACCATGTTCATGCTCTACTACTCTCGCATCTCGAACATCTTCTCGAAGAAGGCTCTTTTCTACGTGACGGCACTTCCTTTTATGGTGATTGTAAAGCTTCACTGTTACTTGCTCTCAGGCTGGTTGTGTAGGCGTTCTATGCTGTCTTCGCGTACTTCATCTACCCCAATAGGGAAATCTTGCACCCCCCAATCCCTCAGGATCTCGACGAGCGTTGGAAGGTATGGATCAGTACTTGAAAGTTATCTTGGTATCTCAGCATCGATTCAGTATGCCGTCTCTCTCCTTTCCAACTGGAGCTACTCCCTCTTCTACGTCGTCTCAGAATTGTGGGGATCTGTTGGAGTTTCTGTGCTCTTCTGGCAGCTTGCCAACGACATCATTCCCGTCTGGCAGGTGAAAGCTGCACTAAAATACTGAGTCTGCTTCTTTGACTTCCCTGTGTACAGGCTAACAGGTTCTACCCTCTCTTTGGACAGCTTGCCAACATCGCACCAATCTGTGCTGGACAGGTGCCATTCTTGATTCTGTCGCTTAGTAATCGGCGTCTAAAGCTTGACCTCAACAGACTGTTGCATACTTTGCTCACCTTTCCGACAAAGGAGACGATGCCTTTGGCGTTGCTCTTCAGGTAGCTTAAACTTTGATATTTTCAAACACTTGTGAGTATCTGGGCAGCAAACTACCGTTCTTATTCTTGCGGCGGGAGCTTGCTTGATGCTCTTGTACCATTACATTGGCGTGCTGGATGAGCGTGATGAGAAGTTGGGCCGCAAGGTAGAATATTTTCTCTCGTCGAGCTAGATCGAAAATTTTCTTACCCAAGGCTCTGATAGGGAGAGAACACTGTCAAGGCCAAGAAGTCCAAGCCAAAAATGGGGATGGTTGACAGCTTTAAGGTGCTTCACGAAAAAAGTGTGTGCATGCTCAGTCTGATACCTGGATCCCTTTAGTTCCTTCTTCAACAGAAGTATCTCGGATATCTGTGCATCCTCGTTGTCAGCTACGGTCTCTCGATCAACCTCACCGAAGTTATCTGGAAGAAGATGGTGAAGCAAGCTCATCCCAACAAGAAGGACTATCAGGTCCGCAAGTTGGATGGTCAATAGGAAACCTAAATTATTTGCAGATCTTCATGGGCCATTACTCATCGATGGTTGGCGCTGCTACTTTCATTATCATCTTCTTCGGTTCCAACATCGTGAAGCACTTGGGGTGGAGGGTGAGATTTGTGCAGTCAAGAAGCCATACTCTTTACTTACATTTCACCGTTCTAGATTGGGGCCTTGACCACTCCAGTATTGATGGGTGGCTTGGCAGCACCATTCTTTGCCTACGTCATCACTCAGGTTGATGTCATGTAAGGATGAAGCTCCCGAAACCGAGTATTCTTTTTAGGATGTCAGAACAAATGAGAAGGCTTTGTGGACAGCGGTGTATGTCGGCATGGTCCAGAACATTCTCTCCAAGGCAATCAAGTACGCCTTGTTCGACCCGACCAAGGAGATGGCATACATTCCCCTTGACCAGGAGTCTAAGGTGACCGATTCGTTCTGGGTTTGCGCATGCTCAAAGTGAGACAGGTGAAAGGAAAAGCCGCTATCGACGTTCTTGCTGCACGTATTGGCAAGTCTGGAGGAGCTTTAGTTCAACAGGTTCGTTTGCATTGGTAGAAAGCATGTTTCGTGACTACTCCTTCGTGAAGGCTATTGTCATCATCTTCGGTAACATCATCAATGGTGCCAGCTCTGTTGCAGCTGTATTCTTCGGTAAGTGCATTGTTTGGATATCTGTTCTTTCTTGGTCGTAACTTGTCTCGGTTGCAGCTACCATTGCTGTTTGGATCTATGGTGTTATGGGACTTGCTACGATGTTTGAGGAGAAGGTGCTTGAATGCTTTGTGAATATCTTGGATGCTGACACATTCCAAAGCTCAAGGAGGGCAAGAAGAATGAGTCCAAGGATGGCAAGGACAACAAGAAGAAGTGAATGGGGAGACAGTGGGGATGGCCCTCTCCTCCGCTTAAATGAATTTTTAGAGACCAACTCAGCGAACAAAAAGAATTCAACTCTTGAATCAGGACTCCGAATGTGGCATTCACCTGCCTCTTCTATCCTGCTTGGCTTACTCAGGCTGCGCGGCCTCAAGCTTAAGAGGATGGCGCACCAGGACGACCTTCCTGAGGCTCACGCAGGGCTGAGTGTAAGGCTGCGACGTGCGCAGGCTCTCCAGGTGCTCGAATCCAGGAGGAAGCGTCCCTCCTCCAAACACCATCCTCTGTCCGGGAAGCATGTCATCTCTCCCCTTGCTCGTTGTAGTCGTCTTCTTGGACGACTTGTCCCTCTTGTAGTCGAAGGGCAACTCTTGGAACGGCGCAGACACAACATTCCAGGACTTGGACTCAGACGAGGTCAAAGAGATTTCAACCCTGGACCCCTGAGGTCCTTGGATCATCGATACGATCTCGCTAACAGACTTTCCGACGATGCTGTAGCCGTTCACCTTGACCAATATATCGCCGACTCTCACTCGCCCTGACGCAGCGGCTGGACTGCCAGGAACGACCTTGGTAATCTTGTTCTCCCCCTTTGCGTCCTGTGTGAATAAGATGCCCACCCCACACACTTGGTTCTGTGCCGATGTGCTCTGGTTAAGAGGAGAGCTGTTGGCCTGCGCTGGTTGTGGTTGTTGAAGGGAGTTGCTTGCTATAGGCGTCTGCCAAAAAAACCATTAGATGACGCATGTTTGAAGTGGAAATGGGTGGATTCTCAAAGGTCAAGAGAAAGTCAGCATAGGACGCACGAGCGTAACACGACGAGAAGGGAAGGAAAGGTTGATTGTCGCAATGGGATATAATGAGTGTAATACAAACCAACTCAAACACGTAGTATTGAACTCAATATCGAGTTAAAGATGTACAAAAAGGTGAAAATGCGGGACTAAATGGATAGGACTTGGCAGAAAGGAAATGAAATAGAATCTCGGCAATTGAGATGCTAATGAGATGATGAAAATTACAATGTTGGCATGCCACAGGGGAGAGGACAAGACAATGCACTTGAGATCACCTGTTGCGGCAGAGAGTGACGGGCTGGCCTGGTCCCGCCAGGTTCAGCCACGCTAGGCTGTGAGGCGACAGGAACATCATTGGCTGAAGGACGTGGGGGGACGGAGGAAGGTGACGGGGACATTCCGTCGCTGGGACCTTGTTCCGAAGGCGGGGTAGGGGCAGGAGGAGCAGGAGCAGACGAGATGGAGGACGGGGAAGAAAGGTTTGGGTGAGGGGATCCACTAGCAAGACGAGAGGAAGGAGAGGGAGAGGGAGAGACAGGAGCTGGTCCCGGCGAGCCCCCGCCAGCCCCATTGCGGAGGGAGGGAAGCTTGTAGCCCCCACGCGCCGCCATCGCTTGAAAAAGCTCCACGTCTCAGTCCCAGTGGGGGTTGTAATTTTCCATCCACTTGGTAAGATTATTTCAAATTGTATTATTTATTTTGAAAATAAAGATGAGGGTATTTTTCACCCTCCACATGAATCTTGATCAGTCAACAGACTCAGAATTGGAATGAGGGTTGTTCCGAAGGAAGGGGTGGTTGGGTAGACGGAGTAGGGGGTAGGGTACATGTTGAGGAGCTTGGTATGACCAACTATGAAATAATGGCTGTAGGACGTCCTATCATGACGGGATGACTGGTGTAGGTTGTGATAGGGTAGGGTCATATACCCCACCCACTTTGTAAGGGTAAAGGATGGGGTAATATTAGTGATATCTTGCATGGCACCAGCTACCACCACCACCCCTTAGACGATTGACCCCACCCTATTCATTTACTATCAACAGCTACTGCATCAGACCGGTACTGAGATGTCAAGACTGACTGCGAAAGGTGAACCTTCCTTTCTCATACCCCTGGTCTTCCCTTGAATTCACCCCACCCTGTGAGCTGGGTCTCACCCCCCTCTTCAATCTCAGACCACCCCTCAATTTGAAGGATTTTGTACCCCCTCAACGTCCACCTTGATCACCCCCTATTCGCACCTCAAATACCACCTATCCCAGATACATCTTTTAGACCCCCCACCCAACCACCCCCCCTAGTATTCTTTATCCGCCCAGAGCCCCATTCCACAGCTATGTACCCGTGCTCATTACCCAGATTGCCTCTTGAAAGGCCGGGTACATGAAACTACCCTACCCCATAGAGACTAATGTTATGTGGGGACCGTGGAGCACTGGAGCTCTGGGGTTATAGTCAAGCAATGTTGAATTGAATCAAACTAAATCATCTGATTCCCCTGGTTTGACCAATTAAATCAATTGTTGAATGCGAGTGCTTCTGAATGAAACCGATTTTGAGTTGCAGGTATCCACCACCCACCCCTCAATCCCATGTTGTCTTGGTTTGTCCTACCTCAGCAAAGAAGTCCCACAAAACTCTACCCACCCACCTCCTACCTACCCTCAATTTCACCACCCACCACCCCTACTCCCTCTTATTTTCTTTACTCGTCCACCCCCGTCCTCGATGCCAACAAAGTGTGAATGACCCCTACCCCCACATTCGTCCTCCTAGCCCCCAAACCACCCCTCATCAATAGGTCCTACCCTCCTCTATCCACAGGTTACCCCACCCTTTCTTTGTGGACTTTTACCTTCACTATATCCATGCTGGGCTGACCTGGCGCCTCTCGACCATGGCGGGAAAAATTACGATGGAGGGGAAGAGGCGTTTTCGCGGCATGCTCCTCCGCGTTGGCACTTACATCATGGATTGTTCGCACGATCATGCTCTGCCGCTCTTGCTGCCCTCCTACTTCCTCTTCATGCTGTCCTCGGAAAGCAAAAGCTTTCTTTGTGCTCACTTCACTTCAAAACGCTGTTTGCAATGCTGGAATCCCCTCCTCCCCCCCCTCCCCTCCTTGTTCTCTTACTCATACCTCCATCAGCTAAATATTGAATCTCATGTCATGATTTTGTCAGTCAAACATGCCCTTCCTTAGAAGTCACATGCCTATCTTCCCGTTGTTGACCTGGGTGAAACCGTGGGTTGTTTTATTGAGGTCGCATCAATCATTGCTTGCTAAAGACACGAGCAAATATGATGATATTTCATCGTACAAGTCACGTGTCTTGACAGTGAGCAATCATGCAACATAGAGTGTTGATAGGGTTACTCTCTCATGTTCCCTCTCACCCCTCTGACGATTCCCTTTTGCGAAGTCGGTCAGCCAGTCGCCTTCTGACAGTTGGAGCTAGTTGAGTCGCGCACTCAAAATTGACGTCGGCGAGAGTGACGAGCATGTGAGGGAGGGAGGGAGGGAGGGAGTGATCCTCCTACCTGACACGATTCTAGGTCATGCGAACAGGATTTGGTTGATTTTCTCGCCAAGCTGAAGCTGTGAGGACTTGGAGAGAGTGTAGAGTGGCCGATGACGACTGTACAGGTCAAGATGCAGAGAATATCTTGTTCAGAACAACGTCACCTCCTTGGACTCACTCAAGAAGTTGCCCGTGAACGATCTCAAGGCCATCGGCTTCCGAACTGAGGTCGGTCTGGGCGAATGAGCGTGAGAAGGGTAATCAAGGATGGTAGGTGAGGAGCCGCATTCAGAAATCTCTCAACAGCTCTGAGCCGGACACGGAATATTTCGAGGAGGAGAAGTATGTAACAGTTGACGAGGAGGAGGAAGCAGCCATTCAAGAGCAGAGCAAGCCCACCAGTGCGAAGAAGAAGAAGAAGAGTAAGGGAGCATATAAGCACGGCGGATCCTCATCCTCGAATCCAGTCAGCCTCGTCTCCCCTTGCCCCTTGCCTCTCACTCTTGCTGCTCACTCCAGGTTCCGGGAGAGGATGGATCGACTCTTGAGCCTCAGCTCGAACAGTTGCTCTCCACCCTCGGGCTATCGGAGTGTGCACCAGTGTTTCAACGCAACAACATCACTAGCCTCGCCTCCTGTAGATTCGTGACGAAAGAGGCGCTGGTGGGGAACTTTGGGGTCCCGTCGGAGAAGGCTGGGCTCTTGCTATCCTACATCATTTCTGCCTCACCAGGTGTCGCCCAGGAACGCCGGCTGCCGGTCCCCTTCTCCTTGTGCTGATGTTGTTTGCTGACGATTGTCGGTGCTGTCAGGAGCTGGCACCGGATCTAGACATGGTGAGGACCTTTCCTTGAGACGCCTTGACCTTGACCTCTGATGTCTGCAGATTGTTTCTTCGCTGAATCTCCCTGAGATCGATAGGCGGATGGTGAAAACGGCGCTGCAGACCAACGAGGTTCTCTCTGTCAGAGATGCAAAGGCGAAGCGATTCGCCATGATGAACGAGCTGGGTTTGTCTGCGGATGCGGCAACAGAGCTCGGCCGGCTGCTCGACGCTGGACCCGTGATGCCGCACCACATGCCCAACTCGTACCAACAGCAGCAGGCCGCGATGCAGGTAGGGGACCTCTCTCCGCGCCTGCTGGAGGCCTGCTGACGTCGTGCAGCAGCTGGGAGGAGGATCGGCGTCGGGGGCGCAGTATGCCTACTCATACGGGCTCAACGGTCAGCTCTTCGGGCAGGATTTGTGGACGCCCAACCAGGCCTATGGAAATAGCTTTCAGGATTCAGTTTATTGGAACGGACAGCACTCTAAGTATGCCCCTGCCGGCCCGCCACCGATGTAAGGACTTCATGCTGCTGCTGCTGCTGCTGCTACCGCTGTCACTGTCCTGCCCCTCACTCCTACTGCTCCTTTTCCTCCCGCTCTCCTCCTCTTCGCTCCTCCTCTTTGTCTGATCCTGCCTCCTCCTTGTCTTCCTGCCATCTTCTTATTGGTCAACTCTCGTTTTCTCTGCTCCTGACTGACCCTGGTTGGGGAACACAGAAGATGACTTGATCGCATTTCTTACGGAATCGCGGAGATGGACATGTTTATGTAAAGTTTCCGCTGCTCTCCCTCTACCGACTCTTGCGCTCAGAGGCCTCGAGCAGCCTGACTTGCTCCTCCTCCCTCCTCTTCTCCTCTCGCGCTCTGATTGGCCTGCTCAATGAGTCATGAGAAAGGAAGACAGAGGAGGAAAAACACGAGGAGGAGGAGGGGGAGTTCCTGGAAGTGGTCGTGAAGGAGGAGGAGGATCGGGAGGAGGTGGAGGTGGAGGACGAATTGGTAATTGGTGGTGAAGGGGGGAGGAGAGAACAGGACCTTGCGCATGGCGTCAGGGAATCTCTTCCACGAGTATCCAATCCTGGGTGAGCAGTGAGGCAGAGGAGGAACGGGAGAATGTAGGAAACCATGCAAGAGCGTCGGGCGAGTTGAGGACAGGAGCAGTCTTAGCGGGTTTTCTGGTCCGAGTCAGTCCAATCCGAGAGAGAACAGACGGGGAGAGGAGAAAGGAGTAGGAGCGTGCTGATGAAAGTGAGGAAAGCAAAGGGAAGGGAAATTCATGATGAGAAGAAAGGAGAAGCTGCTGGAAGGGAAAGGAAGGTAGAGGATAGGAAGCAGCACACGCAGCAGAACAGAGGAGGAGGGAGGGGTAGGAGCAAGGAGAGATTTACCTCTCGATAGTTCCGTTGTTCTTGGTTGTGTCAGGAAACTCATCGAAGTATCGACAATCAATCTCCGACTGAAAAGCAGTGAGAGGAGGAAGAGAGGAGGAGGAGGAGGAGGAGGAGGAGGAGGAGGAGGAGGAGGAGCCGAGGAGTCGAGTGGTGGCCGAGGAGAACGAGGACTGGTTGTAGGCGTGAAAGTGTGAGACGAGGAAGGAAAGGAAGAAGGGAGGGAGCTTGAGAGGGGGGGGAGGGAGAGAGGGGAAAGAGTTACCGAGAGCTCGGGGATGAAAGGTGCTGGAGATTTTCTAAGGTTGTCCCAGTCGATACCCTCGAAGAATGGATGAGCTCGAATCTCCTCCTCCTGTGTCTTTCGGTGACTTCGCATTCTCCTCCTCCTCTTTCCGCGCTCCTCCTCCTCCTCCTCCTCCTCCCCCTCGTCTTCCTTGTCCGTGCTGCTCCTTTTCCCCTCAGATCTTTCACCCTCAGGTTCACCTTTAGCCGATCTTGAGCGGAGCAGAGAAGCTTTCGGATGAGGTCAACGGCCTGAGGGGAGGATGAGCAAGATGAGAGGGGCGAGAGTGAAAGTGGATGGAGAAGCAAGAGAATTTGAGGAGATACGCTGGAGAGAGGGGTAGATTGAGGTGAAGGTGGAAGTCGACAAGTGAAGGGAGGAGAAGGGAGGAGAAGGGGTGAGGAG
>NW_005434572.1:215388-220532 GCF_000315625.1 Guillardia theta CCMP2712
GGAGAACGAGGCGAGGGAGGTAGAGGAGACTGAGGAGGAGGAGGAGGAGGAGGAGATTGATGCAGAAATAATGAGGGGCCAAAAAGGGTTGGAGCAGTCAAAGGAGCCTTAAAACGAGGGAAAGCAGAGATCTTCAAGGATGAAATATATGAGAAAGGAGAAGTTCAAGGGAAAACATGAGGAGCAGGAGCTGGAGCTGGAGCTGGAGCTGGAGCAGGAGGAGCAGGAGCAGGAGCAGGAGGAGCAGGAGGAGCAGGAGGAGCAGGAGCTCTGGACCTCATGGCTCAAAACGTCTTCTCGCTGGAGGAGGGTCATCAAATCGCCTCCCGGCAAAAACTGCATGACGAGGTAGCTGACAACAATCATGTGAGGGAGGGGGAGGTAAGAAGGGAAGGGAAGAGAGTAGCAGCAGTAGAAGAGAGAAGAGAAGAAAGGGGAGCGGAGGGCAAGGCGGAAGAGAATGGGAAGAATCATCACAGGTATTCTTCATCGTCGAAGCTATAGAACAACTTGACCACCCAGTCGTTCTCACTTGCACTGTCGGAGCTAGTCAGTCGCTAGGAAGGAGGCAAAGGCAACACAACCTCCTCATCAGATCCCGTTCAGCTCTGACATGCGCTACTTGGTCTTTCTGTCTCATCTCCTTCTTCTTCAGAATCTTGACAGCGTACAGATCTTCGTTGGCTCCTTTCCCACGGCACAGCCTCACTTCCCCGAACGCTCCTCGCCCGATGACCTGCGGCAAGATTGAGCATGGAGCACTGGACACGAATGCAAAAGAGGGAAGGAAAGGGAACAGAGAACGGGGAAGGAGAGGAGAAGAGGAGGGGAAGAGATGGAGGACCAGGAGGAGAAGAGGAGGAAAACCATGGGGAGGAGGTAACAGCAATGAACACAGAGGAGAAGGGGGTAAGAGCAGAAAAACCTTGATGGTTAGGAAATCATTGATAGACATTTTCTGCCGAACAATCCTCCTGTATCTGCTCTCATTCTCCCCGAACTCCTTAATCGCATCCTCTCGCTCTTGCTGCGCATGACAACCATTACTCCTAGACCTCCTCCACTCACGTCAAACCTGCGAGCACTGCAGCTGATCGAGCTGGTTCTCAAGGTTCTTCCTCCTGTGCAACAGGGTGAGAGTCGAGTCAACAAGATTTCCAACTCTCATGTCCCCAGAGAGTCATGGGGGCGCGCATGCGAGAAGGAGGAGGAGGAGGAGGGGTGGGGGCGGGAGGCGGGAGGAGGAGGAGGAGGAGGAGGGGGGGGGGGGGTGGAGGGGGAGGGGGTGGAGGGGGAGGAGGAGGCATCCGCACGGCATATTATCATGGAGGATTTCTCACCTGGTTCTTCTCTCTTTGTCTGCTGTAGCTCGATTGGTGTAGAAGCTCTCTATCAGCAGCTTCGAAAGCCCTGCCCGCTCCACAGTCTCCCGTGAGGGACTAGAGGGTCCTGCTGCAGGGCTGCTCATCGCATCGACCTGAGACATGCAGGTGTCAGGGCATCAGCCAAGAGTGGTTGAGTCAGTTGAAACATTCTCTTCCCTCTCGCCAATCTGATAGTACGTTTGTTCGTTTTTGCTGTACGCACTGTTGAAGGACGACAGCTGTCCATGGTGGCCTGCCCTCTTCCCTGGTCGTACACTCCTGTTCTCCTACTTGGTGGTGTCTTGATACTCAACTCCTTTGTCCCGATATCCTCATTCCTCATCTACTTGCCCATTTCCTCGTAATCATACCCTCGTCATTCTGATTGCTGCTTGATAGCCACGTCGTGTTTTTCGATCTTCGCGGTGATGTTGATCTCAATCTTGTACAGCTACGTCATCACAGTACATGAAAGATGTTGGCTCTGTCTTCATTCTTAACGCTAACCCCTACGCAGCTCCTGTGGCTGTTGTGTTCTTCACAAACACTGTAGTAGGATTGAATCGTTCTCCTCCTCCTTTGCCTGCATCGTCTTCCTCTTGCTCAACTGGCTCATACTCCACTCACTGTCATCATCATCCTACAGTGTGTCAAGCGTTCAGATCGATCCCTTGTCACTTTCCCTTTGCCTCCTCCTCCTCCTCCGTTCCCGCCATTCCACTTATGCCATGCCCAACAAAAGCTGGGGATGCGGGCAGGATGAGGGTTGAACTCTCAGAGGTATAGGGGGTGGATCGACCTTCACGGGTGGTAGGGGTACCTGAAAAGATCTCAAATTGAGGGTACTATTAGGTATTTGTAGGGGTACTAGCTCCAGCAGGGTGCTCGACCCCCTGGGGGGGCGGGGGTGGGTAGGGCAAGTTCGGAACTACATGAAAGGGTCCTGTTCTTGTTGACAAATTATAAGTGCATCAGTACTAAATATATAATTGTGTTGGCCTCTGCTTTATAGTAAGTAATAGATAAAACATTTTATTAAAAACATGGTTACTATTCTTTTGGAGCAATAATACACCATTTGTACCACAGATGTTTGGACAATAAATACTTTTTAAAAAGCCGTCCGGAAGGATATTCGGGCCCGGGCCCGACTGGGCTGGTGGAACTGAGAAAATCATTTAGCTGGAGGACTTTCCCACGTCACCGAATGCGATTTCACTTTTTAGCCAGATGTCGCTTAAATAAGTGAAATATGGCTTAAAATCGCATCTTTTCATCCCTTTGCTTGCCACTTTAACCGAGTTCTCGTTAAATGATGCTGCCATGGTTGTGGGCATTCGAGAGTAACGAGGAGGCGGGCGGGCGGGCGGGCGGGCAGAGCAGGACGATGGGCAAAGGCGACACAGAAGATGAGAGGAAGAGAAGAAGGATGAAGAAGAGGCTGTGAGAGATGGGGGAAGGATGTAAGAGACTTGCATGGTAAGCATTTTGGGCATAACAGAGCATAGCACTGGCAGAAGTCAGGCGGAGGAGAGGAGGGGGTAAGGGGATCCTATGGATTGCAGCGATTTGACATGTGCATGCTGGGAGTGACAAGGATGGTCTGGCAGAAGGACCTCCGTCCCTTCCGATGCGATCAGAGGGCAACTGAGCAGCAGTGCGTGAGTGAAGTTATCCCATGGGGAAGGGATCGGGCAACCCCTCGATCGAGATACGATTGTCGAGGTGATGGATAACGAAAACACTTCCTCCTCCTCATCATCCCGATCTTCCTCCCCCCTTTGTTCTTCTCCTGATCCTCCTGCTCCTGTTTCCCCTGCTCCTCGTCTTGCCCCTCCTCCAACTCTTGGCTCCTCCTTCTCCTGCTCCTACTGATCCTCCTGCTCCTCCCATCCCTCATCTTCTTCTCTGCCCTCCTCTCATGGGGGGTGCAGGTACAACAGGGTCTACCAACCCGGGGAGGTGGTAGCAGGACAGGCGATACTGACGACTGGAGGGAGCTGGTCGCACAACGGCATCCTGCTCAAGGTGGAAGGCATAGTCAACCTGCATCTAAGCGCCAATGCCGTCGGTCTGTTCGAGGCGTTCTCCAGCACCATCAAGCCCTTGCAGCTCATGGCGCTCAGCAAGGAGGTGCAGCCGGCGGGGAAGCTGGCGGAAGGGAAGATCGCCATCCCCTTCGAGTTCAAGTTGCAGCAGACGGGGACGCGGCCGCTGCTCGATACCTACCATGGCGTCTACATTTCCGTGCAGTACAACCTGACGGTCGAGATGCTCAAGAGCGGCATGTTCGGGCAGAACCTGATGGAGACAACCGAGTTCATCGTCGAAGTTCCTG
Source organism: Guillardia theta CCMP2712 (assembly GCF_000315625.1). NCBI lineage: Eukaryota > Cryptophyceae > Pyrenomonadales > Geminigeraceae > Guillardia > Guillardia theta. Next base: position 219,091 of record NW_005434572.1, read on the forward strand.
TGAGCCCCAACTGATCGTTCCCTCCTGCCCCTGCCCCTGCCCCTGCCCCTGCCCCTGCCCCTGCCCCTGCCCCTGCCCCTGCCCCTGCCCCTGCCCCTGCCCCTGCCCCTGCCCCTGCCCCTGCCCCTGCTCTTCTTTGACCGCCCCGTTCTCCCCAGATTAAGGAGAACATGCCGAGCAAGAGCCCGAAAGAGTTCACAATGTCATCTGAGAACATCAAGAAGTCGCGGGTTGTCTACTTCTCCTTCTCCTCCGCCTCCTCCTCCTCCTCCTCCTCCACCACCACCACCTCCTCCTCCTCCTCCTCCCTGCTCTGTTCCATTCCTATTTCTGCACCCTCCTTCATGCAACTTCTCTATCATCAACGCACCTTCATCTCAAACTTCTCTCTCCGCCTCGCCCCTTCCCTCCTTCATCCTCCACCACTCGAACCATCATCCTATTCCCTTCCTCATCGTCTGCAGGGTACGAGGGAGCAAGGACACACGTTCAACATCCGTTGCCGTCTTGACAGCACAACCATGCCGGTGAGATGCCCACTTGCTCGTCACCCCTTTATCCTCCCCAGTCTCCTTGACCACTTTCCTCCTGCTCCTGCCCCTTCCTTCTTCTCTTCCGCCTTCCTCCTGCTCCTCCTTCCTACCGCTCCACCACCGTCCTCCCTCCTCCTGCCCCCGGAGGGCTCCTCCTGCGCTTCTGCCGTCACGGTGGACATGCAGGTCACGCAGCCATTGAGCGGGAAGATCATGGTGGAGGAGACGAACCGTCCTGTCAAGTAGCCCCGCCTTGTCGTCTGCCAGCAAGTGACCACCTGCCTCTTCAGGAGCATCAACCTCCAGCTCATCCGCGTTGAGACGATCAACGGTTGTCCTCTCCGTCCTCTATTCGGCCCCATTCTCCCCCCCTTGCCTCCTTCTTTGAACTCCTCCGCCGCCGCCGCCACCACCACCACCACCTCCTCCTCCTCCTCCTCTGCGTCTCTTTCCTTGCTTGTTGGGGCGCTCATGGTGCAGCAGCGGGAGGCGAAGGGAGCATGAAGGAAGGTGAGGCGAACAGGCGAAGGAGCGACAATTTTCTCACTTGCTTGTCCTCAGCTTCGGAAGTTCAGAACGTTCAGTTAGGCGTCGGCAATGTGAAGACTGGGGTTGACATCCCCGTACATGTGGTAGGTATAGGGAGAGGGGAAGGGCGGGAGGGCGAGCAGGAAGGAGGAGGGGGCAGAAGGAGGAGCAGGACCTCGAAGGAGGAGAAGCAATTGAAGCTCTCTTGTAGATACTTCCTCGCTTGTTCACCTCTCCGACAATCCATCAGACCTCTTTCCAGGTAATGAAGTGTTGAGGGAGGAGGGAGTAGGAAGGACGGAGGAGAGAGGGAGGTGGAAGGGGGGGGGGGAGGGGGAGGCGAGAGGAGGGAGGGGGAGGGAGGGAGGCGACGAGGAGGGA
>NW_005434572.1:220632-233760 GCF_000315625.1 Guillardia theta CCMP2712
GGGGGGGGGGGGGAGCAGAGAGGGAGGGAGGAGGGGAGGAGCGAGTGACGTAGATGGCAGCTTGACTTCGAGGCGAATGTTGTCGTCGAGTTTGAGAACGACTTCTCAGTGATAGAGAACGTTCCTCTCACCTTCTACAGGCTCTGATGAGGCTGGCCAACCCCTGTCCTCAGCTCTCGGGTGAGTTTTCGAATAGATTACAACCAACTTAAAGCTACAAGATAATGAAGAGAGGACCTCTAACCTCTCCTGCCGCAAGTTCCGCCCAGCAGCCATGCGGGACTTATGGGCGTCCCATCATCGCATAATACCAACATGATCCACCTGAAGCCTCTCCTGCTCTGAGCAAAAGCGACAGGAAACAATAAACGCAAGAGCAGCCGCCCTCCTCCTCCTCCTCCTCCTTCCCCCCCCCCCCCCACTCCTCTTCCTGCTCGCCGTTGCGTCTTGGCAACATCTCACTTTCTACATAAAGACTTTTCCCACCTGCCTAACTTCCTGTACAGAACATCCAACGCTAGCTTGTAGCATGCTGATCGACTCCCTGCGATCGCTTGCGACGAAACACCTGCGGGGCCGGCATACTCTCCTCTGCAGGCGCTTGTTCTTCATAGCCACTCAGGTTCGATTGAGAAGCATACGCCTGTCTGCCTCTGTTGGCAAACGACTCGCTCTCCTCCGGCTCATGCTTCGCCCCCTCGTTGTCATACATGTTTTCGGATCCCGCCAAGTTATTGAAGGAGTCGTTGGCCTGCATCCTCGGCGAGCGCTGCCTGACTTCTCTGCTCACGATGCTTGCGTAGAACCGAGTGCCGCTGCTCTTCCCCGCTTGCATCCTGCGAGATGGAGAAATCCTCCCCCCGTCTTGCATGCTTCTGACCGGCGAACGAGAACCCTCGTTGTTGAAGGAGCGATCGTAGCTGGGCTGAGACATCCTCCTCGTTGGCGAGATCGAGCTCGACGTTCGTCGCATTGGGTGTGGCACACCATTGCCTTCGGGGTGGTGGTTCGACCAGATACCGCTACCCGACATCATCTCCCGTTGCATTACGAACGACCCTTCTCTGTTCTGAGGAGGAATCTGATGCAACCGCAGCGGAGGGATGTTGGGCGGCTTCTGCGGCTTCTGCAGCGGCGAGCTTTGCATTCGATCAGACCTCGTGGTGCAGCCGCTGCTGGAGGAAGGAGTTCGCTCAACTGGCTGGTGCTCCGTGTGCACAGTCAGGTTGGTCGTCGACATCCTTCGGAACGCGTTTTCCCTCTCAGCAGGAGCTAGTGAAATCCCGTCGTGCCTGTCAGGCATGAGAGGAACCGCAGACATGCGACGCAGGGGGGAGTCAGGGACCGTTCGAGTACTGTGCTCAACCGGCTGATCGTACGCACGTCCTCTTGCACTATCGCTGCTCTTATCTGTTGAGTTGCTTGATGTCCTCTTGGCGCACAACTCCTCGAGGTTGTTGCGCACAAACTCGTCCAGCCCCTCATCTTGAAAATCTTTCAGCGCCTGCTCATATCGTCAGTGGCACAGCAGCGCATATCTGAACCGTATCACCTGCTGGTTGCGAAGCAGCTGCTTCAGGTTGCGAAGTTGCTGCAGATTCTCGTTTGCGCGCTTTTTGGTGTCAAAACTCGCTTCGCCATCAAAATCTCTTTCGCGTTCGTGGGATCGTTTCACTTTCCTCCCCCATGACAGACACGTGAAAGCACCAAAGGCTAGAAGAATCGCCAGCAGGAAGATGAGGAATTTCACCTCCAACGCTCTTGTTTCAGCCAGAACTCGTTCTCTTACCTGAAGATCAACACATCAAGAAACGATCTCAACTCATCACAGACGCGGAGAATACCAGCTCTTCTATATCGGGGGTAAGAACAATCTTGCCAGAGTTTGGCATTCCTGTCTATGAAAACGGCAGCAAAACAGCGGTTTCACGATTCAACTGAAGCTAATGTCAGAGATCAATCACCATGATGTGCACTCTGAACCGCTCTTGTACAAGGACCACACCGAACACCTCTCATTTCCAAAGAAACATTGGACAACAGAGATGTAGGGAGTGAGAACGGAAACATCTGCTAGCAAGTTGAATCATGGTGTTTGCAATGCGCACTGTTGAAACACGCTCAAAGCACAGCTGTGAGCCGGATGTTGTGGAGCAGCCAAGGCCCTCAAGAGCTCAGAAAACGAACAAACATGCGATGACGGGCAAGAATCAACATCAATCTCTACACATTTACAGTGCATTGCAACGATTTTTCGCCATGGCAGCGGCGGCACACTCCTCGTTCCTCCTACCTCACGTCCATGCCTCGTGCCGCCCCGCGGGGAAGCGAAGGTCACGGAAGATTCATGTACTATCTCCTGAAAAGTTCATGGTCAGGCCTGTATAGGAACTTTTGATGCAGTTAAACTTCCTTTGTGGAATGAACTTTAGCTGAGTTGTGCAACAAAAGTTCTTATTAGACCTCGTACTTTTGATAATCAGGCTTACATTCCCCTTACATTGGTTTTGCTATTAAATATTTGTATATGATAGGGAAACTGTATCAAATATAAATATATTTAAACATTATTAGATGGTAACCTGACCCCCCAAAAACATTCGGATGTCTATACCCCCTTATATACTGTGAATACGTGGGTATAATCTGGGTGGGTGTCCTGTGCAACAGGGTGAGGGTCCAGTTTTTGCACTCCCTAAAATGATAAAAAATATATAGGTGGATACGGGTACACCTACTACCCCCTCCTTCTGCCATCCACCCCTCACGAACGACATTCTATAAATCAGTACTGGTCAAGAGGGCGGAGGAGGATGGACCCCCTCATTCCTGATTTCTCACCCCACCCCACAAACCTCCCTTAACTAAATAGAGCTGCAACTGAACTACCCCCTGGTATGGTACAATAGTGTACCCCACCCCTACCCTGTGGCACTTGACCACCCTCAAGGGCGTAGAGAACCCCTGCCCCTCCCCCCTCGCCTGCAGATACAACTCCTTTCTAAGACCTTTGTGTATATAAAACTTATATAAATAAGGTACAAATATACATTATTTTATTATTATATATATCTAGCGGGGATACGACAAGGGGGCGATACGAAGGTCATCATCTCCTCTAGCTGCTAGCAGGAGAGGGGGAGAGAAGGGGGAGGGAGAGAAGGGGGAGGAGGGGGCAGGGCAAGGAGGGGAGGGGAAGAGGAAGGGGAAGGACGAGGAAGGGGAGAGGAGGGGTGTGGGGGATCTGCAAGATAGCTAGAAACTTTATCGTGGGCTAATCCTCTACTGAATCTTGTTGAGCTACTTGGATCGGATCCCTGGCATTTTTACTATGTCGAGGTAGGCGCGTGTACAATGATGAAACATGAAATTTCGTCTTATTGAACCCCCTTGCGCTGAAGACCCCTGAGGAAGAGTGAGGTGTGGAGGTGGAGGAGGGTACAAGCAAGTTTGAGATGATGGAGGAGGGAGATCGGGAGGAGCATGGCAGAAAGAAACTAGGATGCAATCAGCTCAAACGTGTCTCACCGTGGAGTTCTGCTCCCCCTCCTAGGAGGTGGGACGGGGGTCTGGAAAGGGAAGGTTCATGTCAGATCAGCGCATCCTGGTCTCTGCAAGTACCGCGGTTGGTGCCAGCCCGTATTCCTCCAGCAGAACCTGCATCTTGCCACCCCCGTCCACGTTGCTCCCGACCAACTGCGAACCGTGAGGATCTCGGGGGAGATGGAGGAGGAGGATGGAGAGCGAGAAAGTGCAGCATTGTAGTCTAACGACTCACCTCCACGAACTCCCCGTAGTCGATCTCTCTTCCAAACATCTTCAACAGCTGAAACCTCCAGGCTCAGTGTCTTGTGCTAATAGGCAGATGCCAAGACCTTATCCTGTAGTTTCTCCATGGCTCGCTTGCCGTACCTCCTGTACAGGATCTCCAAACACTCGTCCTCGTCTATCGTCCCGCCCGCATCCTTCCAACCGCGATCAGCACACGAGGCTCAGCAAGCCTGACGAGTCCCCATGATGCTCAACACTTGCCTTATCGCACATCATGAAGTCGATCAAGTTGAACAGCCGGCGAGGCTCCTGACGTGAGAGATGGAGTCAACGTTTGAAGACGACCCCTTGCCCTTCAGACCTTCGACTTCTTGTCGCAACGTGCTCTTCCGTAGAGGAGGACAAAGTTTTCCCAATCTATCATTCCATCGCCATCTTCGTCCGTTTCCCATATCATATCTTCCACTTCACTGTACCAAGTGGAACGAGACAGGTTAACAGATTATATGCTCAATGATACAAATCAAGGAAGAAGACGAAAACCTGTTGCCGAAGTCTGTGATATCCTGGGAATAGAAATATCAACCTCTCTTCGCAACCATCCTATCTACGTCTATCACACCTGCGGCTCGTATTCCAACCTCTTAAAACAAGCTTTGAGATCGCTCGGCCCAATCTTGCCCTGTGAGAGGATCCCATGAGAGGGTTGACAAGACAGAACAAAAAAATTCCTTCTTTTCTCTGTCTAGCTGCCCAAAAACTCTCTGTGACAAACAAATGTCATTCAGCGATGTTGCTGATAAAACATGTGGGTAGCTCGCCTGCAAACTCTCAAGGTCCAATCGTGTGATCCCATACTTCTCCTCCCACTCAGTCTTCAACTCTATATGCTCTCCCCGCGCACTCTCAATCATTTTTTCCTTCCTGGTTGAAATGGGTCAAGATGACGCCGCAAGGAGACGCAGGCAGGATGACAGGATAAGAGACGGGAGTTTTGAGCTTCTTCTATGGCAATGGCCATGAGGAAGACGTGGGTAGATCGAGGCGAACAAGGAGGACAAAGGAGGACAAGGACGAGGTGGACGATGACGAGGACGAGGACGAGGAGGATGACGAGGACGAGGACGAGGAGGATGACGAGGACGAGGACGAGGACGAGGACGAGGACGAGGACGAGGACGAGGACGAGGATGACGACGAGGACGAGGACGAGGACGAGGACGAGGACGAGGACGAGGATGACGACGAGGACGAGGACGAGGACGAGGACGAGGACGAGGACGAGGACGAGGACGAGGACGAGGACGAGGACGAGGACGAGGACGAGGACGAGGACGAGGACGAGGACGAGGACGAAGAGGGGTCTACCGCTCTCTGCATTGCATGCCAGCACTGATTCCCTTCACTCTCGCCGATAGCATCCCCAACGGCCCATCCGAATCGAAGCCTGCCCGCATTTCAACCGCTCTGTCAAGTGATGACTACCCCACCCTCTACTTGTTCTTCAGTACCCCCTCCCATGTAGGCAGGAATCCCTCTGTTCACACCCTTCGTTACTACCCCCACCCCTCTTCATGGGAACACCGCTCTCGATCCCTCTTGTTTTGGTTTGTTCTTCATAGCGCTCAGACATTTTGACATGAAAGGACGAGAGGCAGAGGAAGGCGAGGAGATGATGAGCTTGACTTGATCTGACTTGACCTGACCTGACCTGACCTGACGTGACTTGAGTTGACCTGACTGACTTGACTTGACCTGACTGACTAGACTGACTTGACTTGACTTGACTTGACTTGACTTGACTGACTTGATTGGACTTGACCTGACTGGACTGGGCTGGGCTGGGCTGGACTGGACTCACTTGACTTGACCGGACTGACCTGACCTGACCTGACTTGGTTGGACTAAACTGACTGGACTTGATTGGACTGGTTTGGACTGGACTAGACTGGACTTGACCTGACTTACATACTGGCTGGCTGGCTAGCTGAGGAAGTAATTGGGGATAAAGTTGGAGATAGGGCAAGCAAGTGTGTATAAGAGATGTTGCATTCTCTACGTTCTCATCGAAACCCTGCTTCCGCTGCAATGACGATGCGATGTAGTGAAAGAAACTCCGACGTCCAGGGATGTAATGATCTAGTCCGACGTCGAGGGATACACTGATCCACCTGTCGAGGGGTATACTGATCCACCTGTAGAGGGGTATACTGATCCACCTGTAGAGGGATACACTGATCCACAAAACTTGTTCTCAAGGACCAGCATGCGACCTTGACATCGCCAACAGCTCTTCCTCCGACCTGATGACTCGGTTGGCGTCTTGCAGACGGTGATGTTCCCCCCCTACAATCGCTCCGCACTCGTAGCACTTGGCGGTCACCATCGCTCCGCCGCAGTCTGCAATGACGTAGGGGTGACCTACCGGCAGATTAGTTCCTGCAACACCGACGACTTGTGCGTCACCGTTGGGGCAGGCGTACCAGTGCCCTCCGTTCCATCCCTCGTCCGATGGGTGGAACTGGATGGCCTTGAAGATCTGCTGGAAGTCCTGGCAGAATGTCAGTCCGACTGCCTGCCCCGATCCTCGTCCTCGACCCCTCCCGCCTTTCCCCTGCTCCTGCTCCTCTTCCTGCCTGCTCCTCCTGCTCCTCCAGGTCCACTTCCTGCATGCTGCCCCTCGTCCTGCTCCTGCTTCTCGTCCTGCTCCTACTCATCTTCCTCGTCCTGTGGTCCTCCTCCTCCTCCTCCTCCTCCTCCTCCTCCTCCTTTACCTCCCGAGAGACTCCTGCAGGCACACAAGTCAGCACGAGATGAGACGAAAGTGTCGGACTGACCAGTGTCGAGCTTCTGCAACACGCGCCCAGCTGCCTTGGCCACCTCTGGATCGTTTGACGTCTGCAGTGACTTTGCCTGCTGAATCAACACTTGGCGAACTTCGGACAGCATACGTGAGAGGCCTTTCAGGTTGACTTCTTTCTCATTGTAGCGCTTCATGGTCATCAGGAGCATACTGAACGAGTCAGCAAGCTGCTTCCACTCCTCTAGTTGCTCCCCAGGACGGCATGCTCTGAGGTAGGCAGCGGAAGAGTCCACGATGTTCTGAACCTCAATGATGAGATTCTTGGTCAGCTTCAACTTTCCGGCTGACATCAGTGTGCAGCAGCACATCATGGCTTGACACACGACCTTGTGCATCATGTTGTCTGGCAGCTCCGAGCTGATCACGACGCCAAGAATGTCGAAGAAGTTGCGGATGGACACGAAGTCCCTTCGTTCGATGAGGTACAAGAGCAGGGAGTCCGTGAGCGACAAGAAGGAAGAGTATGCTTTCAGCTCCACCAGGTCTTGAAGTAGAACAAAGCTGCTGTCTTGAATCTCCTTGACCTGTTCTGGTTTAAGGGGAATTTCAACGCCCATCGCACATCGCAGGAGCACGTTCATGGACTTTGCGCGAACCGTCGGGAGCGGTTCTACCAGTCGTTGGTGTATGGAGGAGGAGGATTTCTTCTTCATGTTTGTTGTGATGGTGTTCTTGAAGTCGTTGAGCTGCTCGTGGATCCTACAAGCTTCCTCGAAGAGCCTGGCCTTGCTCTCTCCGGACAGAGACGCTTCAAGGTTCTCGTCCTTGAAGTTCTTCAGCAGCACGTTCGTCTGGATGATGATCTTTTGCTGGCAGAGGACCGCATTCCTAGCATTCACCACCCGTCCGTACCGCCTCATCCTGTACCCGTCGTTCTTCGTCCTCCCGCATCCGAACGGGCAGAGCTTGTTGAGGAACGAGTCTTTGGTCGCCACCCCCTCCTCTTTCAGCCCCACCAGGTCGCCCTTCTCGTCCTGCACGTATGCCTTGTGCAGCTCCATGTGCGCGTCAGCGGAGCTGATCTGGAGAGCGTGCTGCTTGCAGGGAAACAAGATGAGCGGGTCCTCGTCCAGGTTCGCCTCCTCTAGCGTCGAGAAGGTCAGCAGGTCGACCTGCAGCTTGCGGACTTTGCCGGTCGTGTCGCAGGTGGGACAGAAGCGCTCGTAAGGGCCGCATGGCTCGCCGCAGACGCTGGGGCACCGGTGGCCGCACTTGAGCTTCTTGTTGCACCTCTTGTTGCAGGGAAGGCGATCGCAGGGGGCAAAGCAGAGGAGCGAGCATGGCTTCACGTGCTCGCACGCCCAGTCGCAGCGCTCCATGCAAGGTGTACACATGGCGCCGCATGGCTTGGAGCACTTCGAGTGCTGGCACGCCAGAGTGCACTGGTCCTGACACACGGCCTCCCCGCATTTGGTGCCGTAGAAGGCATGGCAAGGAGCTCTGCAGGTGTGACCACACAGGTTCGACAACTTTTGCTCGCATCGCACGTTGCAGCTCTTGGCATGCAACGGGACAATATCCCTGTACTCGGAGCTCATGAAGTCAATGTCTTGTGCTGCACACCCCGCTCGGAGGCACTTGCCGCAAGGAGACGTGCAGCCATGGCCGCACTTCAACTGCCCGCCGCATGGCACAGGGCAGAGCAACTCTCCATCCAAGTATTGGTCAGACAGTCTGCAGGGAACTTGAACCTCGTGGCCACAGACCGGCATGGCGATGGTGACGGTCTGAGAGCAGTACTCCTTCCTGGGGTCAGCTGTCTTCCAGCACTCGATCGAGTTGAAGTGGCCGCAATGCAGCTTGACGTCCGTGATGATCTCTGAGCAGAGGCCGCAGTCTTGGAAGCAAAGCTTCCTGCACTCGTGCTGCTTCTGACAGCCTTTCGGCCTCTTCGTGCATGGCTGGAGGCACTGGAACCCCTGATGGCCGTCGGGGTGGCAAGCGCGAGGGCAGACGTGCCCGCAACTCAAGCGAGCCTCGCAGGGTAGCATGCAGCCTCCGTCCTGAGACAGCCTGAGAAAGTCCTGGGGGTGCTTGCAGTAACGGATGTCGTTGGGATGCTTCTGACACACGATAGGGAAGGCGTCGCCCACACAAGCTCGTTGAGAGAGGAGGCCCAAGACTTTGGTCCACATGCGGTCGTGGAACGTGATCGTCTCTGTGTTGCCGACGAGGTACATGCCGTGTTTGGCACGAGACAGCAGGACGTTGACGCGATTCTCAACCTTCATGAAGCCAGAGACCTTCTTGGGGTTCGAACGGACGAGGCTCAGGATCATGATGTCGTTCTCCTCGCCTTGGAAGTTGTCGATGGTAGCAACTCTGATGCCGGCACTGGAGACTTCAGTCGCAGTTTGCTTGCCCTCCTCTCCCTCGTCGCTGGAATCCTCGTCGGCCAAGAGCAGCTCTGCCTCCTCCCTGTCCTTCTCTCCGAGGAAAGCTGCAAACGCTACCTTCTTCAGCTCTCTCTTGATCAAGACGCTCTGGCCGAGGTACCCCGTCAGGACTGTGATGCGATCTGTCCCATAACCTTGCGCAACCAGGTAGCGGATGAGTGCGATGACGCAGGCAACTTCGTGCATGTTAGTCTTCGAGCCCTCCTGCGTCTGGTACTTCATGTCCTTGTCTTGGAACTTATCCTCGGGTACTGAATGGCTCCAGAAGAACACCGGAGATACCACTCCGCTCACCTGCGGGTACTGCAGCACTCGATCGCCATCCAGCAGCTCGGGATAGATGGTCTGCCGGATCAGGTCGGAGATCTCAGGGCGCATGCGGTACTGCCTTCTCAGCACGGAGGTTGGGGTGTCGCGATCTTCAACGAGGCGCTCGAACAAGGACCTGTCGATGTCGTAGCCGGACTTGGACTGGACGGTCAGGTCGTAGCAGTTCACCTTGGGGCGAAGCTGCTTGTGGTCTCCGATGAAGATGGCATGTTGGATGGAGCTTCCGATGAGCGACAAAGTCTGAGCCTCGAGGATCTCAGCTGCTTCCTGCAACCACGTTACATGGACGAGGAACGGATGTAGGAGGAGGAGCGCGGAGCGAAAGGACCAGGGGAGGACAGAGGAGGAACAAGGAGGAAGGTGTGCGAACCTCGATGAGAACCACTTGGCTCTGCAAGCCGTTGATGAGGTCCCGGAACATGCTCATCCCAGTGACTGTGCATCCGACGACGCTGCAGTGCTGCTTGAGAAAGCTCACTTGTTGGGCCCGCAGCAACTGCCTCCTCTGCTCGTGGATGTCTGCCAGTCGCTCGTAAAGGGAGAGCCTGATCTCCGTCTGAGACTCTTTGAAGTGCCTGAGGATCATTTGTACGATCTGATTCCTCGAGTGCAAGGAGAGGGCCCAGATGTCTCCGATCTCAGGCAGCTCCTGGTCTTGATCCACCTGCAACTCCACCGGGTTCTCAGGGAGGTAGAAGTACCGCAACATCATCGCTTCTTCTCGGTCGCTCTCTGCTGTTGGCCCTCCATTCGTCTTCTGCGCATCCTCCGCCGGGTCTTGGGGCTGCTTTTCGTTGTCATTGCCGAGGCATGCATAAGTGTTGGAGAACGCTGCTTGCTTGTTCTTCTTGCCCTTGCCTTTCTTGATCTTCACTCGCCTGAGGGGATTGAGCCACAGCTGAAGGATGTCTTTCTTGGTGTTGAGCTCGAAGTCAGATTCGCGAATCCAGTTCGCTGCCTCGACCAGACCGTCAAAGATTGACGGAAATTCAATCTCCACATAATCACCCAACGCCTCCCAAGACAGCTTACGGATGTTGATGAGTTCATCAAGCCTTTCTATCTCGTCTTCGCATTCTTCTTCCTCTGCACGGAGTCGACCGAACTGAAATCTCAAGGGCTTTGAACGCTGACTGCGGGAGATCGTCTCCCTAAAGCTGTCCAGGGAGTACTCCGTAAGTCGTTCAGATCGTGTACGCGTTCCGAGCCGAACAAGTTGGAGGCCCGGGAACTCATCGAGGAGGTGCTCAAGGAACTGATCTAGAGCATGGTTGGTGTAGCAGACACATAGCAGGGGGCTTCCAGGTCCTATCACTCCGTTGGCCAGCAGCAGCTTGACGATGGCGATGCCAAGGAACGTTTTCCCTGTGCCTGTAACGGTTGTCATCGGCTCAAACTCCAGCAGCTCGTCTCACCTGGCGGGCCCTGAGTAATGGCCAAGGATCTTGTCAGCGTCTGCACCAGCGCGCTCGTCTGCTCTGCGTCCAAGTAGCTCACACCTTGCAGCCGCTCGATCAGCAAAGCTCTCAAGGTGTCATCCCTGAGATGCTCTGCCGTCACTGCCCGCAGCAAGGGCAGGACTTCCTGCCTCAGCTGCCAGTCAAGGTCAGGCTTTAGCAGACACTCAAAGTTCCAAACGACGCTTTCAAGGTTCTTGGGAAACACAGGAATAAGATTTTCAGTGCTGAGAGCAAGCTGAGCGAGGACAGGGGAGATACTCTCATACTCGGTTGCTTGCAAAGTCTGGAGAATACTCTTAAAGCTGTAGAAACCGCAACGAGGATCGATGATGCCGTAGACTTCGTGTAGGCGTTTGAAGTCCTCCACGTCATAACCTTCCAAGGGCTCAAGTTTGAGTTCCACCTCAATCCGGTTGCACTGTGCATTTTCTTTATGCTTTGGAGTAATCGAGGTGACCGTTGCTAACCCGAAGCACCTGCTGAAATCTTCTTCGGCGAGTTTGTTCACCCGAACAAGAAGCACAACGTCGTCCTTCTGGAGGGCTTGGATCTTTCCAGCTTTCCATTCTTGCTCCATCATTGCCTTCTTGGCGTTCTTCAAGGACACAATTTGATCCATCTCGTATCGGTGCACCACCCCTGCGATGTTGTTGAAGGCGTAGTCAAGGAAGCGAACATTTCTGAAGACGAAGAAGGAGTGGAAGTTTGAGCTTCCTTCGACATCCATGCGATGCTTGTCACTTCCTGATTTCTTGTTGAACCAATCTACCACCGCAGATTTTCTCCTACTCAGGTTTTGCATCAGATCCGCCAAGTTTGCGATCGAATCATGCCGAAAAAGGCGGAAATGAACGTCAAGGAGTCTCTGGATGGAGTCAGGAGCAAGGTGATGTGGAGCAGTCGCTTTGTTCTGTGGCAGACAAGGCGGCTGTTCGGCTAGCAGCTCATTGGGAGTTGGGATGATATTGATATCCGCGATATCGACTTGGTCGTTGTCATGTCGCCTGCCAGTTTCGTTCAGCTCGCCTGGTCCTGAGTATGGTAGGAAGATCAACGGGGAGGCGCTGGTTTGCTTCCGAGCTCTGGGTTTAGGCACCTCTACTGGGGCTTGCTTGTCGATCAATGCTTTCAACGCGTCCAATGTCAGCCAGGCGTCATGCTTCCGTGAATTGGCGGTAAGTTGAGCAAGTCTCTGTTCAAGGTTGTGAAGCAGTCCAAGATATCTCTCGTGCGTCTCTTTCTGGGGGAGAATTCGAAGAAATTTCACGGCAAAGAAACAGACTGCGTGCAGCTCTTCAACATCCAATCTTGATGGAATGTTTTCTCTCTCATCAGCAATCAAGTTCAACAGGCTATCGACGAATTGAGCATTGTAGTTGAAGATTGTCATCAACACATGGATTTGACGATTTAGATGAGGAAAATTTGTAATAAGATGCTGACAGCACTTCATGAGTGGTAATAGCACTTCCTTCATAGTACATGCTTGTTCGAGCGGCATAGTTCTGTTAGCTGACCAGACGACGTGCTCTGACTGGAAGATCTCTTCCAGACGAAGCCTCCCGCCACCATCGGTCAACAAGCCTAGACACCAGTTCTCTTCCTTCACCTGCGATATCTCCTCAACGAAGATGCGAGCTTCGTTGACGCTCTTGAGAGGTGCACTCCTCATGATCAAGTATCCGAGCTTAGGAGGCAGCGTCCCCTGCTCCCTACGGTTCTGGGGGGTCCTGTTTTCTTGGGAGTTTCTTGCCTCCCTTTCTGCAACAGTGCGACCTGAATCATTGAAACCACCCCTTCCCCTTCCTGATCTTCTCCCGCTCGAGATCTCCGGTTCTTCTCTCCCGCTTGAGTTTCCTGTTCCTCCTCCTCCTCTCCCTCTCGAGATCTCCGGTCCTCCTCCTCTCCCGCTCGAGTTTCCCGTTCCTCCTCCTCCTCTCCCGCTCGAGTTTCCCGGTCCTCCTCCTCTCCCGCTCGAGTTTCCTGTTCCTCCTCCTCCTCTCCCGCTTGAGTTTCCTGTTCCTCCTCCTCCTCTCCCTCTCGAGATCTCCGGTCCTCCTCCTCTCCCGCTTGAGTTTCCGTTTCCTCCTCCTCCTCTCCCGCTCGAGATCTCCGGTCCTCCTCCTCTCCCGCTCGAGATCTCCGGTCCTCCTCCTCCTCTCCCGCTCGAGATCTCCTGTCCTCCTCCTCCTCCTCCTCCTCGTCCTCCTCTCCCGCTCGAGATCTCCGGTCCTCCTCCTCCTCCGCTTGAGTTTCCCGGTCCTCCTCCTCCTCTCCCGCTCGAGTTTCCTCCTCCTCCTCCTCCTCC
>NW_005434572.1:233860-265613 GCF_000315625.1 Guillardia theta CCMP2712
GTTCCCGGTCCTCCTCCTCCTCCTCCCGCCCAAGTTCGTCCTCCTCATCTCCTCCTCTCCTCCTCCTCCTCTTCCTCTCCTCCTCTCCCTCTCGAGATCTCCGGTCTCCTCCTCCTCCTCCTCCTCCTCCTCCTCATCCTCCTCCTCCTCCTCCTCCTCCTCCTCCTCCTCCTCTCCCGCTCGAGATCTCCTGTCCTCCTCCTCTTCCGCTCGAGATCTCCTGTCCTCCTCCTCTTCCGCTCGAGATCTCCTGTCCTCCTCCTCTCTCGTTAGAGCTCCCTCGCCCTCGCCCTCGCCCTCGCCCTCGCAGCATTCAATGTCGATGCGTGGCTTCCTTGCTGAGAAACAATCCCGTACCTTCAGGGAGGGGTCATTTAATCTCGGAATACAGGGGTGTGTAATCCCAGAGGGGTACTTCGATTCGAACAAAAGTTTTTAGTGCCACTGGCAGGCTGCGGCGATGCTCCCCGCCGGGCGGCCACCGGGCCGCCGGGAGTCCGGGAGTCCGAGTCACGGCCCCGGCGCTAGCCCCCGGCCCCGGGCCCGCCCGGCCAACATTGAACTCAGTTATTGGTACGATGACTCAAGTACTGATCACTGCCGAAGCCCGGGCCCGGCATCGCCGGTAGTTACAGGGCGAGACTCTCTCTCATGCTTGAACGGCCAAGCCTTACCGTAGTAATACCGAGTCCGACGAAGTCCTGCCCAACGTTGGTCGCCAGACGGCCGGGTGGCACTAACCGGCAAGGCCCGGGCCCGCCCCGGGCCGGGCCCGCCGGGCCCGCGGCGCCCCAGCCGCCGCCGCTGTTTTGGCAACACTGGGCCACCGCCGGGCCCCGCTCGACCGTCGGCCAGTACGGTCCCGGAGTCCGATCCGCCGCCAGCGTCGGGTCCGCCCGGTCACTGACGGTCGGACTCCGGGAGTAGCCTGCAGTGCCCTGGACGGACCGTGCCCGTACCTGGCGTCGGACGGTACCGGCCCGGTAGTCCGAGCACTGGTCTGAGCCTTATCAGTGCTGAGCGGGGACGAGGTCCGAAGGGAATAAAGGAGCACGTGCAAATCAGCGAGGAGGGAGCCAAGGGGAAGACAAGATGAGGTTGGAGAAGTGCTGGTTCTGCTCCTCTACATGCTACCCCGGCCATGGCATGACCTTCGTGAGAAACGATGGACAATGCTTCCGGTTCTGCAGGTCCAAGTGCCATAAGAACTTCAAGATGAAGAAGAACCCCAGGAAGACGGCATGGACCAAGGCGTTCAGGAAGATGAGGGGCAAGGAGATGGTTCTTGACAGCTCGTTCGAGTTTGAAAAGAAGAGGAACAGGCCGCAAAAGTATGACCGTGAGAAGATGGCAGTAACTCTGAGAGCCATGAAGAAGGTTGCAGAGATCAAAGAGAAGCGAGAGAGGACCTTCATCAAGAAACGTATCCTAGCAACCAAGAAGACTCACGAGAAGGTTGCAAACCTCAAGGAGCTGAAGCAGAGCATACATGTTCTTGGCCCTGCAGCAGAGAAAATCAAGGAGAAAGTGCTCTCAAAGGATACCGAGCGCATGCAGGAGGATGCCTGATAGAAATGATCTCCATGGCCTTTCACTATCGTTTTTTTGCCTTCAAGTTATCCCAGCACGCAGTAGCTTTCAGCTACACATTTCTCTTTCTCTCTCTGCAGAACCCTTTCCTTTCACTGTGCAAACTCTTTTGCAGCTTGTAGGGTGAGCATTGTGATGAATTCGGGAACGAAAACGCACAAAGACATGTCAGTGGAACTTGACGTGATGTCTGGACTGTAGTTTACGTTGTCACGTAGATGTACAAGTTGATGTAAGTAGAATCGTAAAACATTCTAGTAGTGCTATGCCTCTCCTTCCTTGCGCACCCTCCCTCTCCACCTCCCTGTTCCCACTACACGTCCGCATTCGGAGGGAGCCCGGACTGAGTTATCATGGCTGGCGAGCCTAAGCGACAGAGATCAGTAAGTATAAAAGAAGTCGAGAACAAACAAGACGAACAAAGACAGACCATTTCTCCAGTATTGAACTGATTGCTTCATGTACTCTGAGGCGACACTGCAGCCTTCAATGATAGCCTGCTCTTCCCGTCATGAACAAGGTTTTTGGGACGTCATCGTGACCTCTTTCGCTCGGCCAGTTAAGTTATGCTCCCTCTCATACTCCATGGCCTTGCTTCACCGTCAGACTTGCACCCTTCCTCTCTCCTGCCTCACCTGCGTGCTCAGATCCTTCATGGTCTCCCATCCTTCTTGTATGGCTGTGACAAACTTTTGACGCAGCTGAAACGCTCACAGTGAACGCGATTGATGCAGCGAACGAGACGGAAGAAGAATGCAGTAGCGACGTACCTGATGCTGCCTCTCAAGCTCGATGGCGGAGTAGTAAGCCTTGGAAGCGGCTTCAGCGAGCTTCTCCGAGACCTGTATCAGGTTGAGCCCAGGTTGAGCCAAGGGACGTCAAGCGGGTTGAGGTACCTTGTACTCCTCTTCCACACGCCGCGCTGATTCAGCTGCAGATTTGAATCCATCCACAACCTGATGGTCTATCACTGAGGAAGCGCGGTAGGAGGGGGCGCGGGGTTCACTTTTTCTGACACTTTGTAATCCTCCTCAATCTTCTTGGCCGATTCGTAGGTTATCTTAGCACCCTCAATCACCTGCCCCATGAGGTCAATGGCGTCTGTGCTCAGCCCGGGCAAGAAACCTTCTCGCTGATGCGATAGTCTTCTTCGAGCTTCTTGGTTGACTCGTACGCAGCTACAGCCGTCGTTCCTGGGCATGTCGTCAACATGGCCTACCAACCTTGAGAAGAGCGGAGTCACCGATCTTTGTGGTAATCTGATATTTCTCTTCGAGCTCCTGTGGAATCAAACCGTCAACGCCAAAACTATGTTCCAGGAGACAAGATGCCTTTGCTTTGCTGATGATGGCAGTAGCGTTCTCCAGACTTTTGGAAGCTAGCGAAGGCTCCTATTGTAGTTTCGCTTCAGCCACACAAGGATCCCACCTTTCATGCCACTACCTTCCCAGCTGTTGTAACGACAGGAAGGGTAGAAGAGGGCTCCCAGTCCTTGATGTCAGCCTGAGAAGCAGCCCCTAGGAGGGAAGACGGCATCAAGAGTGTGACGTTCGTTCAAGATCGGTACCCTCATTCTTGTGAGCATGCTTCGACAACGGGTCTGACGGCGTATCAAGATCGGTGGGAATGTCAGGCAAGGCATTAATGAAACTCTTCGACTCCAGCACAGCTGCTCGTTCCCTGAGAAAAACCATTCAAACACTCGCACCTTCAGGGACGATCATCCATACTCGTACTGCTTGAGCTTGTTGTTCAGCGTCTCCTTGTCACGATCTGAAACGCCACCTGCGGCAGAATGAGTCAGATGACAGGCGAACTGAACATGCGGGAAATGCCTTCTTCTAGTAGCTGTTTCAGGACACTGCAAACTTCTGAATACTTGTCGACCGCGTATGAATGATCTCCCTGAAGGGCAAAACAATGTTCAAACATGATGCAACTTGTCAAAGAAGTAAAGTGTCAAAAGTGAACTCACGCGCAGATCAGCCTCTGTCGCTTCTCGGGCCAAAGTCTTGGCCTGTTGCAATACGTCAAAAAATAACTTCAACGAGCGGAACAAATTGAACGAGGGTAGACAAATCGATGACTCGTACCCGAGTTTTGAGATCTTCGCTCATGAATATAAAGGAAGCTGATTGATGCGGAGAAGTGTTGAGGCTATTTTACAACCATTCCTGTTGAACACAGAATCGCATATTAGACATGGCAGAAATGATTACGTTGTGCAAGCTTTTCGAGTTCGTCAACCAAGTATTCAAAGAAGCAATTCACGTTTGATTCTTCATACACCTTTTCTCTCCTTTCATCCTCCTAACAAGACGCCTGCAAATCCATTCTGCCTCTGATTCTTTGCATTTGTCTCCCTCTTTTGATTCTGAGCTGCTCCTGCTTCAAAATCTTTCGTTCTCCTCGCAAGCTCTCCTCTCTATCAAGCTCTATCTTCTTGTGCGAGACTTGTCGTCTTGAGGTTTTCATCATGTCTCTCCCAGTGTGCCTTTGGTTTGGTTTGATTTCTTCTTTGTTGTTTGCTTTCCCACCCCACTTTCCTTCATGTGATGTGCCCATGAAAAAGAACACTCATCTGATCTGATCTGATCTGATCTGATGTGGTGTAGTGTGATCTTCTCCTCTCCTCTCCTATCCTCTCCTCTCCTCTCCTCTCCTCTCCTCTTTCCCTCGCCGCACACCCATTCCAAACTCTACCCCTACTTGCATAACACGATGACGCCATGTTGAGCACTTCCTCTTTTACTCAACATATATGAACCGGATCTGCCTCAGCGCATTTTGAGGCCAGGGAATAGACATAGTGCGTGGAGTAAAGCAGTCAATGGAGGGAGGGAGGGAGGGAGGGAGGGAGGGACAGGTAGGAAGGGCGAGGCGCGAGAGGATGGGCGAAGAAGATGCCATGGGGAAGAGGATGAAAGGGAGCGATCGAGACATCCATGCCTGATGCTTGTGATAGGCTGACCATGCTTCGATAGTTGTCGATATGGTCGCTGAGATATCCGGAGACAGCTCATCGAAGCTGCTGGAAGTCTGTACCGTTTCCTCGTGAGCACACCCCATCTTTCATTCAATGTACTCGCCGGCGCACATGCTGGGTGGAGGAAGCAACTCAGGTCACTTCAGCGGCGGGAACATCGGAGGGTTCGCCAGGTGAGCAGATGCGGCTGATGGGATACACTGGTCTGAACTACTGCTTCCCTAGTGGAGGAGCACAGAGTGCAGGATTTTACAGGTAGAGCAGCGATGCTCTCCTTCTCCCTTGCTCCACTCCCCCCTCCCTCCCCCCGTCCCTCCGCTTCCTCCTCTTCCTCCTTCGATTTCCTCGCAATCATGACGGGAGCAGCTACAACAGCAACGGAACTTTCAACAGCGGGGGTTCGATAACAGGTGGGGATGTCTCCTCCCCTTATGATCTTGTGGACCAAAACCTCACCATCGTCATCGTTGATGTGACATTCTTTGCCGATTTCTCCCCGTGTTGCCCTGTCATACACGAGCCTTGCTCTTTCTACAACCTGATTCCGCTCCTCCCTCAGCCTTCGGCGGACGTGTTCGTGACCCCATTCTGCGGTGGAACAAGCCGGCGCAGAGGTTGACATGGAGGCCTCCTGCTCCCCTCTGACCCTCTGCAAGGAACGCCCCACATGAGCGGTGGGGGCATGCGGCTGTTTCGATCAGCGAGACGAAGATGCTTGTCCTTGGAGGAGTAGCCAACGCTGTCACAACAGATTGGTGCGCTGCTACTGACCCGCTCGTCTTGCTCGCTGACATCTCTCGTTTGTCTTGTCTGTTGACTCACTTCTACTCTCCTCTAGCTACCTCCTTGACACTGAGAACTTGACTTGGAGCTTGGTGCAAACAACGGGATCACCTGCTGTCCCAACGTATCACTGCTGAACGAGAATGCTGCTGTGATGGTAACTTGCGCTCAAAGATGGAAGCACTCCGCTGTGAGGATCAATGGAGTAGTGTACCTGTATGGAGGACGATCAGGATCAAAGTTTATCAGCGAGGTGATGGGAGCTGATGAATGTTGAGCTACCCTGACATGGCATGTAGGTACACGCACTGAACCTCGACGGTCTCAGCTGGAGGAAGATTGAGGCCAAGGGAAAGATTCCTCCAGGTCGCTCTCACCATGCGGCTGTGGTGACCAAGGTGGGAGGGTCAGGACATGGGCGAGCTTCCTGTAATGGTTCTGAGCAGGAGGGAAAGATGTTGGTGTTTGGAGGGCAGGTCGACGAATACTAAAGTTATCTCTGACAACATGTGACGTTTGCGAGATGCAGGTCAGCAAAAAACGCTATGACAATGCTCTTTGGTTGTTCGACATCGAAAAAGGCGAATGGACTCAGGTGAAAAGATGCCTCGTCCTCCGCCACCATCAGCATCTCCACCACCACCACCACCCCCCCCTCTCCCTCCCTCTTCCTTTCTCTTCCCCCCACCCCCCTTTTTGTCTTTTCCCCTTCTACTTCTCCTCCACCTCCAGCCTATTGACTGGTCTCGTGAAGCCCAACTCCGTCGGAAGCATTCCAAGAGGAAGGGCGGGGCACACGTTGACTGCTATCTGGACGGCAGCCAACGGTGGAGACAGCTACATCATGTTCGGGGGGCACGTCGATCAGCATTGCTCGCAGGCAGAGAGCCACCTGCTCCTGTGCTGTCGCTGACGGCAACCCTAGGAGCTCTTCATGCTGTCCAGCGACAAGATGTGCTGGATCAAACCTGCGTGCGGCGGGGCGCCTCCTGCTCCCACCTCCGGCCATGTCGCTGTGGCGATCGGCTCGTCCCTCGCCATCTTCGGAGGATACTGCTACACGAGGGTGGGCACGCAATTCTGGTACACGGGGGAGGAGCAAGAGAGGTCAAGGAGAGCTGAAGGTCCCTTGCTAGGAACACCTTGCACATCCTCTCCACAGAGACTTGGCTGTGGTCTCGTCCGCAGATGACAGGAATTAACCCACAGGCAATCTCTAGCTTCCGCTTTTCCTCCTCGCCCTTCATCTTCTCCTCGCCCTCCTCCTTGCCCTCCTCGTCTCCTCCGCTCTTTCTCCCCCAAGCCTCAAGCTTCTCCATTTACCCATGGATTCCCCCTCCTCCGATTCCTTCTTCATCCTCCCTTTGCCTCTCCCACGCTGCTTCACGGCCGGTTGACCTGTCGCAGGGCTGCTCAGAGCACTCTGGAGTTGTAGTCGGAAGTTCGATGTTTGTGTTCGGAGGGACAAGAGAGTCTGGGGAGGTGAAGGGCTCAAAAGCTTATCGTCCCTCTCCCTCTCCCTTTCCCTCTCCCTCAACCTAAAGCCCCTTTTTCCCGACGCTTTTGACTCTGCTCACTCTGCGCAAGGCTACGCGGGAGCTGCTTGTTCTCGATCTCTCTAAGGTCAAGGAGGTTGTTCTGCTGCTGCTTTCTGACGCGCATGTCAGCTGCAAGAGTCCGAGCTCTCCTCGACGAGGAGGCAGGCCGACGGCAGCCATGGTTTCCTCAGCGGAGGACACAACTCAAGCCGCGGGAGCCAAGGGGGAGGAGCTGGGGCAGGAGGGTGGGGCTTCAGCTCCGGAGGAAACATTTCTACGAGCGGGGCAGACGCGAGCAACGGAGACATGGCGAGATTGCTGGCGAAGATCCATCGAATGGAAGATGAGGTGAAGTCATGAAACTTTCTTGTTCTTCTTGTTCTAGTTGGCGGTTTTGTCCCTGTCCCTGTCCATGTCCTCTTGGTGGTGGTGGTGGTGATGATGATGATGATAGAGGTGTGTGGAAGGAGGTAGAAGTACAGGAGGCAGTCAGGATGATTAGATCACGACTGCTGCAGTTGATTATGGAAAGAAACAGTCGCATGCAAGTGCAGGAACTTCTCTACACGGAGGTAATGCTTGCTCTCACACCGAGTTTCTTCAAGTTAAAGTTCCTTGCAGAGAGGACTAAGAAGGCAAGAAGCTGTTCAAATCGCTGAGATGGAGGTAACGCCAAACTTCTCCTGTACATTGACATACTGTTTGATATTTCCTCCTCCCCTTCCCTCGCTGCTCTCTTCTTCCTCCTCTCCTCTTCCTTCCCCTTCCTCCATCACCTGTCGGCTGTGAAATGCACGTCAGGTCCGATTGAAGCATCTGTGTGGGATGGAGTTGGAGGACTTAACGTCGGAACAAGTAAAAATTCTTGTTGAGGTCTAGAGGACTGAGTGGTGAATCAGGTGGAGGACTTGATAACGACCATCAAAAGAAACTTGTCTGCTGTACAGGTGAAATGCAATCAATTGATTTCTTCTTGTAACTTCACGATCACAGGATCATCTATCATCACGGCACAACAATGTAACGATCTTTCTCTCTCTCTCTCCCACCTCGCCATTCCAACTTCTCCATCGCATCCTTGCGTTACCCCCGGACCCTGACCAACCTTGTCCCCAGATCACTTTCAGGATTCAACAGCTGACAGTCGGGTCAATCTCTGCGAACGAGTACGCAAACTGGCTCCTGATGCGGTTGACCGCAAGTGAAGCGCAAGTCAATCAAATCACCACGAGCATGTCAAAGATGGGCGAAGAGAGTGGAAACGGCCAGCAGAACTTCAGCAGGGGAGTGAGCGGTGAAGACGTGCAGGACATGAGCGAGTTCATCGAGGAGCTTCTGCTGGCAGACGGTCTCAAGCCCATCCTGACCAACTTCATCTTCTCCCTCGACTCTCAGAACCACAAGACTGCCCTCCTAGGTCTGCCCCTTCCCGCCTGCCTCTACCTCCTTGCATCCTCCTCCCTCTCCTCCCTCCTCCCTCTCCTCCCTCCTCCCTCTCCTCCCTCCTCCCTCTCCTCCCTCTCCTCCCACTTCCCTCGCCTCCCTCTCCTTCTCTCTCCCCCTCTCTCTTCCCCACCCCCTCCCCTCTCCTCGCCCCTCTCCTCCTCATCTCTCCCCACTCCTCTTCTTCCATACTCTTCCCTCGTTCTCTTGCATACCTCCACTTCTCTCTACTTGTCTTCCCTTGACTTCTCCCTCCAGTCTTCGGCGCGTTGATCCCTCAAATGCAAACTTGCACGAGCAGTGCGAGGTTGCAGGAGGGCGAAGACGAGTCCAACTTCGTCTCTCAGCTGCAGCAGAGCGCCGACGAGATTCAGTTTGCCCTCAAGTTCCTGGTGTCCATCAATGTTGAGCCAGTCCAAGGCGAATGTTGGAGCTACCTGAAAGCCCTCGGTGAGAAATCGAGGGAGAGAAATCGAGGGAGAGAAATCGAGGGAGAGAAATCGAGGGAGAGAAATCGAGGGAGAGAAATCGAGGGAGAGAAATCGAGGGAGACCAGTTCATATGAGAGGAGGTTGGCGAAAGGTGATGCAGCTAGAAGTTGAGGTTGGGCAATGGACTGGACGAGAGGAGGAAGGGACCAACATTGCTTGCTCTGTTGGAGTTTTTGTTGTAATTGCGATGGTTGTTTTTCAGAATCAGTCGGCAGTTCTCCTGCAGGACAAATTCCTTTCTTCTCTCAACTCGAATCTCCCGCCATGCAGGTCAGTCTTGTTATTGATTGCTGGGCCGTTCACTGGCTGTCAGATGATCGTCGACTGGCTCAAGAATACCATCTCTGAATATGAAAGATATGTCCAACGGTAGCATCTCTACCTCCTCCCTCCTCCCTCCTCCCTCCTCCCTCCTCCCCTCCTCCCTCCTCCCTCCTGTTCATGAATCTCGTTGACCGTCCTCCTCATCTCTCATTTCCTGCCGGCTCCATCGTTCCTCACCTCGCCTTTCAGCCATGGAGCTGCCTTCCTACCAGACGTCAGCACTGCGGGCGACGCTTCTCCTCCTCTGCTCTTTGAGGCTGAGATTTGGGAGACTCTTGGGAGGCTCTCGGGGGGGACGGGGAGCGGGAGCACAAGGCTGGCAACGACCTACTACACTCGCACCTCCTACTCTACCGCGCGCACCTCCTACTCCTCCACCCGCCCGGGTGCTCCAGCGGGTCTCTCCACCGCCTACCGCACAGCCACGTCCTACGGATACGCTACCTCCTCGCAGTTCCCTCCCTCCGCTCTGTCAGGCGCCATCAAGTCTGTCCAGCCCAGCATGCCGAGCGCACCTGCAGCTGCTCCTGCAGCTGCTCCTGCCGACAACCCGCCAGCCAAAAGCGACGCTAAGGAGGTGAGGAGCGGAGTGTGCAGCACAAAGAAGAGGAGACGGGGCAGCAAGAGAAATAGCAGGAGGAAGGGGAGATCGTGCTGTAGTGGATGTGCGAAGGAAATCAGAGGTGGAGTGAACGCATAGGCAGGCAGGACTGACGTTTCGATGACAGGTTGCTGCAAAGATTGCTGAGCTGCAGTTGAAGAGGAAGGTGAAGGAGGAGAGAGGAGCGAAGGAGGAGAGGGAGTGAAGGAGGAGAGGGAGTGAAGGAGGAGAGGGAGTGAAGGAGGAGAGGGAGTGAAGGAGGAGAGGGAGTGAAGGAGGAGAGGGGAGTGAAGGAGGAGCGGGAGTTACCTCTAAGCTATCTGTGCGTGCTGGCAGGACTGGCCAAAGACGATTGACACCAAGGAAGTGAAGCAGATCCACCGGTAGCTGATTTTTTAGTTTACAGCTCCGTGACTGATGGCTGCTTCTTAGCTGCCTGACCCTCGATGTCAACCTGTCGGGAGAGTACAGGAAAGAGATTGTGACAGGAACAGGAAACCACATCTCAGCGTAAGTCTCCACCTAACCTCCCCTCTCGTCCGCAAGTTCCCTTGCAAGCATTCCCTCTCCTTTTCCTCCCTGCATCTCGTCTCCTCGCCTCTTTTTTCTCCTCTTCTCTCTCCTACTGCTTCTTGAGCTGATTGACATCCTCCAGCTATCGCTGCTTTGTGCCTTTCGAGGAGGTCGAGCGTCTTATGGACTTCCTCTTCGATTACGCCAACTCTCACCCTGCCTGCTCGTCCAACCAGGTCCTCCTCCCATCGCCTCCTTCCTCCTGTTCTTCCTCCCGTCTGACTCCATGGCAGGCGCTACGAGCGTACCTCGTGTACTCAGTGCTGGTCTACTTCATCCATCCCTTCAAGGTCACCCACTCGTCTCCTCTCCTCTTGTTTCTTGCCATCCACTCCTCAAGCCTGACGGCTGCGGTAGGACGGGAACGGCAGGACCGGCAGGATCCTCGCCAACTGCATCCTCAAGGCGGCCGGGTGAGCTTAGATGGCTCGGACGGGATGGTGACCCTGCTGCAGTTTCCCAGCTCTTATCACGCATCACGACAAGGTTCGCGTCCTCACTGACCCCTATAGCGCTGAGTGCCCAGCAGGTTCTCAGCTTCGACGCCTTCTTCTGGCGCGTGAAGCTGCGGTCGGGTTCAACGCGAGCAGCAGGAGCTGAGTGAGGAAGAGGGGTAAAGATCAGATAGCTAGAGGAGGACCTGCGGTTGAAACAATATCTTTATCGTCAGAAACTTCCTAACGCTGATGTGGAAAGATTCGCTGTCTTGCTCGTATGTAATTTATGAATATCACAAACTTTGTCGGAGAAAGCCCCTTCCTACACCTCCCTGCTCTCACCTTCACCCCAGCTCTCTTCCTCTTCCCCTCCCGCGACTCCACCCTGCGATGCTCCTCCTCCTCGCTCCGCTCTCTCATCCCTTGCATCAGTAGCTCTCAAAACTTTTGTGACAACCACTTGAAGCCATCGTAGTACCCTGAGCCACTCACCAGCGAGCAGCTGAAAACCTGAAGGAAAGTGAGGTGAGGCAAAGGAGGAGGAGGGACAAAGGAGCAACAGGTTGAGGTAGACACAAGGACGAGAAATGAAATGGAAGGAGCGATAGAAATGAAATGGGAGGAGCGATAGGACAACAAGAGACGAGCGAGGGCTGCGTCGTAGCTGGTGAGAACAACGAGAGAGGGGAGGAAGGAGATAGAGGAGGGGAGGAGGACACACCTCTACATCCCGCTCCTTCTCAAGGTCATCCAGCCCCAGCTCCTCTGCTAACTGATCTTTGTCAACACTTGCCTGACCCTGTCATCAGCACGGCCATGACTAGTCTCCTTCTCTTCGCGCACCTCAAGATCGATCTTGTTCCCCAGCACAAGGATGGGAACATCTGCGATGTCCTCCACAGACAAGATCTGCTGGATCTCTCTTTTCGCCTCCCCAAACCTCGCGCGATCCGCACTATCCACCATGAACACGATCGCGTCTGCCCCTGAGTAGTACTCCTCCCACAGATCCCGAACCTGCGCAGGGTCAGTGTCGTACGCATGGAAAGAAGAGCAACCTGCTCGTGTCCTCCGAGATCCCACGCGGTGAATTTAATGTTGCCCAGAGAGAAGGTCTTGGAATGCGCTTTGGTTGTGGGCACGAAAGGACGAAGCTCGTTGCTGCATAGCTTGTGCAACAATGTTGACTTGCCCGCATTATCCAGTCCTGCATTATGACGTCACAACCAAACGTGTTGCTCCACAAGGCAACGGGACGATGAGGCAGCAAGGCGTCGTCACAGTGAAACAGCAGGTGCCAGAGAGGTTGAGGAGAGCCAAAACAACTTTGGGATGGATGGAGACCATCAGGGTGTTTGGGTGGGTATGAGCATGGTGAAGTGAGTATGGCGGGGCAACTGCACTCTACGATCTCGAACAAGTTGGAATGTTACGATAAACGAAGAGTGAGCAGAGGTAGATGAGAGGAGGAGGCAGCAGATGTAGAGGTGGAGGGAGCATGCAAGGCGGTATTCTTGTCATTACCCAGCAGCAGAATCGTCGCATCTCGTTTCCACAGTCCCAACAGCCGCAGCAGCCCCCGCAGCCATTCCAGCAGCATCGTCGATCCTTTACCCTACCCCCCATCCCCTACAACCCCCCACTGTCCTATGCGGGCTTGCCTCGGACCCATGCCTCTACATTCAATTACAACTCAGTCCTGGCCGGGCACTGGCCGCGCGGCAGCCCGGGCCGGGCAGTGCCGCGGCCGCTGTCACTGGCTTGAAGGCCCGCCGGGGCCGGGGCGTCACGGTGCCGACTGAGCCTGAGCGGCCTCGGAGCCTCAGTGAGTCCGCGCAGCAGTCCCGGATCAGACGGTGGCACCGGCATAATTGATCGGACGCCGCACAGCGGCACTGGGCACACGGCGCGGCCCCCGCACGCATGGGCCCGCGCCGGGCCGCCGTACACCAGGTTGGCACGGTCCGGCAGGCTGGCACCCGGGCCAGTGACCGTCGGCGTGACTCAGGCTGGCACACTGGGCCCGGGGGCCGCTCACACTGCGGCAGCCGGGCCGCGTGCTGGCCGCGGCCCGGCGGCGGGCACCGGACCGGGATGAGTGACTGTGGCGATCTGGGGGGCGGCCCGGCGCGATCCCAGCCATCATCATGGCCCCCGCGGCCGGCATCCGACGCCGGACCCGGGGGGCGAACACGGTACGGGACGGTCACCGAGATCATTAATACTCAATTTAGGCCTCCGAGTCTGAGTCGGGCCTCATTCCGGATCGTCGGACCCGGGGGGGGGGGGGGGCGGCGTACGGTACCGCACGGCAAGTACTGTGACGAGGCTCCTGAAGTTAAGTACAAAAATCAGTACGGTACGAGGACATCGGACGGCCCAATCAGGAGCCTCGTACGGTCTCGTACTGATTTTAACTTAACTTTGAGTAAAGAGAGACTTTGCTCGGTAGTAGTTTGTGGGTAGTTTTACAGGCAAGTTTGGCCCTTCAAGGCTTCAGAGCCACATGACCGTTACTGAGCCTTTGCCGCGTCATTTTCAAGTTCGGCTGCCATGACCCTACCCCCCCTCACTGGCTCAACAGTATCATTAACCCACTAACTGACGCCCCGGTTAGCCTCTCATGCGGCGGCGGATCAAGTGACCCGGTTCTTTCACCAACCGGCGCTGGGTTCAAGGGGGGGTGGCCGTGGGTTCACTCCGAGGCTCAGCTAGGAATCAAGTTGCGGGTACTACCCCAGGTCCGCCTGCCACAGGGGCGGTAGGCCCCCCACCCCAAAATCCAGCCACGTGCCAAGTAGGGCCGGACGGTTAGTGGCAACGACCGGTGGCTAGAAAACAGGGGTCCACAGTATCGAGTGTGGGGGTACAAAAGTACCGGGGGTAGTGCTTTGAAAGCGTGCCTCTGAGTTGCTGAGAAACGGCGGGGACCGGGGAGGGGATAAAAGCATGCGAGGAAGCAAGCTTGATTTGCCGCTCTGATCACACCTGTGCCATGGGCACTGGCAGGCCATGCACTTCACTCTGTGCTCATGATAGTAATTGTGTCATTCCAATGTGGAAGCTTGCCAAGTTTTCTTTGTCCTTCCACCTTACTTTTGTTGAGTCACTTGTCTGACAAGCATAGACAACAAGTTCTTTTCATCTTATCCTCAGTTACAAGATTTTCTTCACAGATAGGCTGTTTGTTGGCAACAGAAGGGCATGGCGTGAATGATTTGCTTTTGAAAACATTGAAAGATTTGTTCAAAGCAGCCCACTTATTTCTTCATTTTCAGCCAGTCAAGCTTTCGGGATGGCCGATGACAAGCAAACACCTGTTGCTCAGCCTGCTGTCCCATCGTCCTCATCTCAGGGCCCTGATTTCATGCAGCAGATGATGATGATGCAGGTTTTGATTGGCCTCTTGCAATCTTTCACACATGTTGATATTACCTTTTCAGATGATGAACAACCAGCAGGCACAAAACGCTGCTATGGTGGCCGCCGCTACTGTAAGTTCAACCTACAGTTTATAACATCTGATATGGAATGCATGACAGAAATCAGAACCTGTCATCAACAACGCCAACTTGGGTAACAGCAACAATGCTTCCAGTGGTGGTGGTGGTGGTGGTGGTGGTGGATACGGCGGCGGCGGCGGCGGCGGGAACACGACGGTGATAGTCCAGACCCGACAGAAGTACTGCGGTGTCAAGAGCTGGATATGCTGCCTACTGTTTGGCTTTCCATGCATCTACCTTTGCCCCCTTGATGATTGATCGTTGCGGTTACAATACAACACCGTACACGCATGCATCTGTAAATGCGAATAAATCGGTTGGTTTGCAATGATCCCCAATCCCACCATGTTCAAATCTTCCGTATTTTTTGAACAAGGATAAGAAGACTGTAGATTGATACATTCCACGAGAATTAAGGTTCGTTCATCGAATATCTCAAGCATTCGTCAGGATCATGCCAGTAACTTGGCAGATGGTTTGATTCCTATTTCTCCTTTTTCTTTTCTGCACCCCAAAGATGTTTTTGTACTACAATAGGACCAAATTAGCTGAGCTGTGTACTGCAGATGACGTTGAGATCTGTTGTGCTGAGGACTTGTACAGGACTGAACTTGCCGGTCGACACTTCAGAGGCGATTACGATAAAGGATTGTTCGAGATAATACTTAATGAGTTGTGTACAGTTACGAATCCTCGCATCATATCGATTTGTTGCCCCTTTTCATCATAACCTGTGTCAGAGGGCCTTGAATGAGTGCGCTATACATGAAAAGAGACATTTATGAAAAGAGACATATATGAAAAGAGACACGAATGAATTTTCAAAAAGACATAGATGGAAAGAGAGTGATACAGGCTTCATTGAGCAGAGAGTGAGACAAGCACTTTAATGAACAGATTACGAGGTGATAGAGGTTTGTCTAAGAATCTATAGATATTGGTAGCAGGGTGAAACAATGTTTCAAATCATCGTAACGGCAAAAAGCACCGATCAGGTTTCTCTGTTTTGTTTCAACATCATGGAAGTTTCTGTCATCTCTTTCATTCACTCGTCAGTCACAGTCTGTGCATACTGACTCGACAACAGAGAAAGCATCTTGGTGGTAGGACAGCAGGCTGAAGGAAAGATTAAAGCACAATTACTGTTTTACATTGACTGAAACCTAACTAGAGAAGAAATTGCAGAATAAGATACAACAGCCTTGAAATTTGCATGACGATCATCAAGCTGCATAGTCTTGCCATTTGAAGAATTCTTCATGCGGCACCATTTCCAAGAAGTTGCGTTTTGTTTCTCTGTTTGGTCACTGATTTCCAATAACAACTTGGTATCTACATCTCAAGCGCGTGACAATGGGTTTGCTAATCTGCGAAGTTTCATGCCATAACTTTCATACTTCACACTGGTCACTAGTTTTCCCATATTCTAACGTTCACTATGGACATGGTCATGAATGGCATCAGTGAGATGCAGTCGACTCCGATCGCGGGAACCTTTATACCTCGATGGGGAACAACCAACCTCTGATTCTCGCCTTGCCATTGGTTCGCAAGCAGACAATGCTAGACTCAGAATATGATGGACTCAAACTATGAAGGCCATGACCCCTGCTTTCTCTTCTTTGATTCCCCATTCCTTTTTCCCCTTCTAGCGTTGTTCATTCTTCCTATCTCTCTCCCCCCCTCCTTCTCGGCCACTTCCCCCCCTCCCGGCCCCTCTTTCTCTCCCTCCATTCCCCCCTCTCCCCTTCTTTCTCTCTCCCCTTCTTTCTCTCTCTCGCTCGCTCCCTCGCCCTCTGTCTCGCTCCCTCGCCCTCTCTCTCTCTCTCTCGCTCGCTCGCTCGCTCTCCCATCATCCTCGCTGCTCTCTCTGCCATACAAAGCATATTCTTGTTCAGGGATTCCAGCTGCCTCAATCCCCAACCCCCTCTTTTCCTCGTTCTCACTACCCCTCCCCTGGGCCATAGCGAAGTGCGGCGATTCAACAATGCTGTAGATGCCGCGGCGGGCGCTATGGTGGGCGACGGGGATGGCGGGAGGGCTCCAAGTTCAAGAGAAGCATCAGTTTATGACTCTACAAGAGGAGATGCGAAGAAGAGCAAGAACCACCGATCTCTCTCGCTTCGAGGACAGAGGCATCATGTAAGCTTTCTGCTGTCCTCACTACTGTGTAACTCCATTCTTGTTCAGACGTCGGTTCAAGACGCGGCAGGGAGAGGAGCTTGTGGTTGTTGATGACAAGACCCTAATTGACTCCACAGAAGAAGAATGGCAACAAGCATTTCATTTTGTCTTGTTGAAGTTGGATGATGTTTCGGACGCTAAATACTCGTTGCTTTATCGACATTCACGTTCCGTCCGCCTCCCCTCCTTTGCCTGGTGGAGGAGGTGCTACCTGGCACTTGGTAGGCAGATTACAAAGCATGCTTGCAAGGTGTATGTCGAATCCCCATCGTTTGCCTGCAGGGAAAGAATAGTCTTCTTATCAAATATAGTATCTGAAAAAGGGCTTCAAAAGATTCATAAGGTCGAGGACTTGAAGGCGCTTGTGCAGGACGAGGATTATGAGCAGCTGCAAACAACAATGCCGCGACCGCAGGTGCCCGAGGCAAGAGGAGCTTCAACAAGGCTCTTCCTTGATATTGTTCTGGAAGGAATTCTTTACAAACAGAGCAAGGACAAGAATTTGATTGGGGTGAAAACATGGAAGAAGCGATGGGTGGCTGTAGGTAGAGAGGCACTCTACCTTTACAACACTTCCTCGAGACCAGATGCAGACCAGGAGCCAAAGTCAATCATCCTCCTTGAGGGCGTGAGTCTCGTTCCTTGCCACTCCTCCAGCAAGCGCCCGTACACCTTCGCCCTTCAGTTGCCTGCGCGTAGTGCAGACTCAGAATCCACAGAAGTGATAAACTTTGCTGGTCAGTCAGACAATGATGTTCAGCGATGGATCACAGCGATCTCTTCTCAGGCATCAAGCACCAAAGTGTTCGGGTGTTCCCTTGAAGTTCACTTGCGCAGCACCAACAGTTTGTTGGAGCTTCCTGTCGTGGCGAAGAGATGTATTGCAGCAATCAAGCAGAGAGGACTGAAGATTGAAGGAATCCTTCGTGTTGCTGGATCTGCTCTGCGAATTCAGCGCTTGCGGTTGTTGTTTGATGTTGTTGGAGACTACGATGTGGAAGAAGAGGCAGATATCCACACTGTGGCGAGCTTGTTAAAACTGTACCTTCGCGAGCTGCCAGAGCCAGTCGTTCCTTTTGAGTTCTACCAAGATTTAGTGCAATTGATCGACACGAAGACTGAAGCGAAGGTACCTGAATCGAAGGTGAGCAGCAAGTGACTAGTGAAATGAGGATCTGACGACTGATCGCTAGTTGGAGAAACTTGGTCGCATCGTATGTCTATTACCTGATTGCAATAAGAGACTCTTGACTGCATTGCTGGAGGTGACATTCATGCATTCGAGAACCGCTTGTCTGATATTTTTTGGTCAGCTTGCTGTCGAAATCATCGACAATGTTGATGTGAACAAGATGTCGGCTCAAGGCATGGCAACTGTGCTGGGTCCAAGTCTTCTTCGTCCCAACAGACCTCCTGAGGATTCTGCGAGCGTGCAAATGCTATCAGACTCGATTGCAGCCAATCGAGTAACTCTCGTCCTTGTCCAAAACTTCGAGTTCTTTCGGCCCTACTTGTCGACGATTACGATAGACTCAAACTCCCCGGAGACTGAAACTTACGAGGAGTTCAAGGAAAGAGTCTGCCGCCAGTTAAACCTAGGTGCTCTTGACAAACCAAAGCCTCGCTCGGCCAAGGATGGTGGACTGTCACTGTCTGGTAAGGCCTATTGTTTCTGAGAACACACGTGAGTCTTGACTTGCATTCGTAGTTCTGTCAGAAGAAGTAGAGAAATTGCAAAAGATCTTACAAAACGACAAGGACGATCCTGAGAACGTCGGAACTTTCTTTCCCTTTGTGACTTAACAAGAAGCGTGTCAGGTTTTATGATGCTGAAATTGTTTTGCATGCAGTGGGAGAATCTTGCGTCGGCTCAGACCAAGGCCTGCGAGTATCAAGATGCTGTCTCGTCATACAAGAAGGCGATTGAACTGCACGCGAAGCAGGGGACCAGCAATGCACAGAACTACATTAAGGAATAGATTTCTGCTCCCACCAGCGCGTGTCTGACATGTTGACGTCCAGATGGGGCTGATATATGAGAGTTTAGGGGAGGCTGACCAGGTCTCTCTGAACCTCGTCTACTGCAGTTGGCAACTTTGACTTGACAACTTCATCAGGCAAAGGAAATCTACAGACAGTGCGGATCACTGCCGGGAGGGCTGATTGCAAGCTACATGCTTCAAGATCTGATGAAGCGAATGCAGCTTTTAGAGGTGCAAAACCTCTCCAATATATCACATCTGACATGTACTGGTAGGATGATGAAGCCGGAAATAAAGTACATTCATGATGTTTCACCTGATTTCGTCTTGACATTCAAGCCTCTTTCCCTTCTTTTCTCCATACATTAGGCTGCGTCAATGACAAGTTCGGCCTCAAGAGCATGGACAGATATAGGTACCTATGTTGAATGATCTATTCTCTCATTCCACCGCAGACAACCAACAAGGACGATGCTCAAGCTGTTCCCACAGGCTCAGATTCTGCAAATGCGAGCGAGATTCACAAGCGTTGTAGCATCTATGAAAACTACAATTCTCAGACGTTACATTGAAGGATAAGCATCACCTTGTTTCCTTCGGATGTTTGAACCATGTGAGGGCGAGGAAACCGGAAAGCAATCATTGAAAAGAATCAGTCTAGTTTATTCAATCTACATATTCACATCCAATGTCATATACATGCGCTCACTTCCAATCACAGGGCCACGTGTCTTCCAAGTGAGTCCTTGATCCTCCGATGGCACTTGATCATCTCCATCGATGCTTTGAGAGCTGCGAGCTGCTTTGCCCTCGATGGACATCCGTACTGGCTGCGCGCCTTGTCATCGTTGGTCCTACGGAGGGGGCGGTCCAAAGGGTCTTGTTGCGAGGAGGCGAGGAGGCGGGAGCTGGGACGAGCTGGAGAGCAGCGGGGCTCATCCTTGAGGTCCTCGTCGCGAAGAGGCTGACGGGCTGGAGGGAGGATGTCGGCAGGAGCGTGCATGGGAATGAGGACGGGGAAGGTTGTGGTGGAGCCAGTGTGACCTCAGGGCTCTCTAAAGCAGGAGGGCGGGAGTCTCGAAGCTTCGAAAGAAGGTAATAGGGGGGTCGGAAAAGAGGGCTGACAAAGATCACGAGGAGCCTTACAGAGGTTGCTGACCCTGCGAAGGGGTTAGTGTAAGGCATCAAAATCATTCTCTCCTAGAAAGCAACGATTCATTGTCCATTTCTTGTAGTAAATAACACGGATACCGGTAGAAGGTGGTAGAAGGAATTTGAAACGGCAATCTGTGTAACTGAGCTTTACAGACATTGTTTGAAATACAGCTTTCTTTATTTCAAATTTCGCATGTCGCATTTGAAGTTTGTGACATTGACATCATTACACTGGGGCGGGTCCACGACTCTTTGAAGAACAAGGTGTCTCTCATCACATTGTCACAGACTCATCTAGAATCAATCTTCAGATTCTTCTGTTGTCATCACCCGCACGACCTGAAGCCTTCTATACTGCTCGATCAGCAAAAACGTCTATACGTATTGTATATTATCAAGCGCGTGTATGGAACGCTGTGTTTTACAGGAAGGGTCAGCAACCTTTGTAAGGCTCCTCGTGATCTTTGTCAGCCCTCTTTTCCGACCCCCCTATTACCTTCTTTCGAAGCTTCGAGACTCCCGCCCTCCTGCTTTAGAGAGCCCTGAGGTCACACTGGCTCCACCACAACCTTCCCCGTCCTCATTCCCATGCACGCTCCTGCCGACATCCTCCCTCCAGCCCGTCAGCCTCTTCGCGACGAGGACCTCAAGGATGAGCCCCGCTGCTCTCCAGCTCGTCCCAGCTCCCGCCTCCTCGCCTCCTCGCAACAAGACCCTTTGGACCGCCCCCTCCGTAGGACCAACGATGACAAGGCGCGCAGCCAGTACGGATGTCCATCGAGGGCAAAGCAGCTCGCAGCTCTCAAAGCATCGATGGAGATGATCAAGTGCCATCGGAGGATCAAGGACTCACTTGGAAGACACGTGGCCCTGTGATTGGAAGTGAGCGCATGTATATGACATTGGATGTGAATATGTAGATTGAATAAACTAGACTGATTCTTTTCAATGATTTCTTTTCAATGATTGCTTTCCGCTTGCCGTCGATTTTGTCCTAAACGGCTCAACGTAATTTCAAGAAAGATTGCTACAGTGATTCATTGAAATAGATACTGTAGTTCACCGTAATCCAATTCTCCAGGTGAGAAGTAAGATTTTTGTTCCTGATTCTGTACTGCTGCTGTTTGATTGGTTTATCATTCATTTATTCTTTTTCTGTTTGGAATGCTATGATAACACGCATCCATCATGGATAATCCTTCTCTTAATTTGAGAACGATTGAAAATACCTGAATGAACAGTTGTCACCCAACTCCTGGCCCCCTATGAGGTTCTGACCTGATTGACGGTAAGAACTTCGCTGAATCCGTTTACAAGTTGTACATATTTCTTGACTGGTATTTTTCTTGTTCTTATCTCCGTTTCTTGTGCAGTATACCAAGTTGCCCCCTTGCAAAAGAAAAACGTGAATATCCACGAGTCTATGGCAACTTCAACCTTGTGTCGATTTCGATCCACCAGGCCACCCACTACATAAACCTGAAGGAAATCTCATTCCAAGTCTATGAGGGAACCTTTCAAGTTACTATGCCGTCGTCTATGGACTCAATTTCCTCTTCTGAATCAGCTGCACTGGCATCGTCAGATCGCAGTTTCAATCAATCTCCTAATGAGACCTGTCAGATATACAAGCGAATGTATCCTATCTGCATAGTGCTCATTGAAGCTCGACTGGGTCTTCTCGATAAACCAGTTTTCCGATCCCTGGATGCATATGAGCAGAGAAGTCGTCTTGCGAATAAAGTTCCAACATGAAACTTCATCAATTGATTCTCAACATACTCGCTGTAGCTTGATAAGACCAACTTTACCGGAGATTGCGATTTACCATTCTGATAACAGTCAGATAACGCAGTTAGATAATGCAAATTGTTTCAACTTGACTCACCATCGAGTATATCAACATGAGCTGTCGCAGCAGACTATTGAGTTCTTTCTCACTCATTAAGTTGACAAATTGTAAATCAAAGACAACTGCAGAAGTTGTCATCAGTCCGGTTACATATCGTATTACAAGGAGGTAAACCATGACAATTCGACTCTTGCGCCTTCTGAAATAACAATTTCTGTTCAAGATGCAGACATTTCCTTGTTTCTCGTGCCTCTCTGAGTCATATGGTGGTAAGCGTACAAAACACTTGATATCGTAAAATACTTTCGTGTTCGTTGGTCCTCCAATAACATTTCAGGTGTCATGTTTTCTCGCTTGCTGACAGCAATTCTGATCCTTTCTTCAACCTGATTGGTGTAAAGAGGAAGAAGCAATCCAAAGGATGGAAACCTCAATCTTTCGTGATTGCTTTTCCAACAATTTTTTTTGTTCAATCTTTCTTTTAAGCTGTTGCTTTCGTTCCATCTGTTTTAGTGCGCGTAAGATTCAAGAGTGAAAATCGAAGCAACGAAAAAGATTTGCAATAATGCTTCAAAATGACGTCGAAGTAAGGGGAGTTCGATTGATGGTCTCTGAAATCCATTGCGAGAGGCAAGAATCCAAACATTCGCTACATCTTTTAACCAAACATTCGCCAAACATTTGCTATATCTCATCACCTTTTTTGCTGATTTCTTGCTTTGTACATCGTCCAACATCATGAATGTGAATGTGCAATCATTCACTGAGGTTTGTCATCCCAGCATCCAATCATCATAGCCCTCATTTCAACTTTTGTAGGCTTATTTGAAAACCTCAAAGCTATCAGAAGTAGGACCTGCTACGGATACGGCCGGTACGGATACATATATTACTTTTATAAAGCCCCGCCCGGCCTAAGACTTCGAGGCCATGTCGCGCTTTACATGTACCGTTATCGTGGCGTTGGCAAGCATGGCAATGACAGCGAATGCTTTCGTTCCTCATTCATCCTTTCGTCTCTCTCCTTCTCCCATGCAGTCTCGTCAAACTTCTTCTATGCTGTCGTCGTCGCTCCGAACGTCTCGTAAAAGTGGAGTCAATACCCTTGGCATGCAGTACGGCAGCGATGATGTCCCGGCCCTTGATCGCTTCGTTGCGTGCTTACCTTACGCGCTTCCTCTTGCAGATTCATTTGAATGGGGTCATTTCCTCTTCGACAAGTTTCCGATCTTGGCTCTTCCGTTCGTTCCATTGTTTCCTGTCATTTCTTTACTAAATGCCCCTTTCGTGTCGTTTGCGGTCTTCATTGCTCTATTTTCGTTCGTTACACGCAATCCCTCAATCCCGAGGTTTGTAAGGTACAACACGCTGCAGGTAATTTGCAAACCTCAATATCATTTGTTCTGATTATGTGTTTCAAGGCAATTTACCTCGACATCGCCCTGATCTTCCCGTCCTTGTTCAAAGGTTTGGCAGGAAATGTACCTTTGGAGTTGGCGGAAACAGGGAGCAACACAGTCTTTTATGCTATTCTTTTGTCTGTGATCTATGCTGCTGTTTCTAATATCAGTGGAAAGCTTCCCAACGAGATTCCCTTGATCAGTGAAACAGTTGATGGACAGATGCCTTTTTGATAAAGCGATCTGCTTGCAATCTTTGTCCTGCAAATCAATATCAACTGTGTACTTCGTTTGGGCAGCAACTGAAAACAAAATTTCTATGTCATGATGAACTTTAGGAAAGAGTGAGTAAAATGCGATGGATTTGTCACGTTAGCCTACACAGAAGTATTTCCTAGATTGCAGGTCGTATATAACAAAATAGGATTACAATCACAAGCCTTGGGAAGGTCTTACGACAACTGTGCAAATAGATGTAATTAGGAAATTCATAAGCAGCTTGCTTTGGCAAATATCAGCTCTTACAGCTCTACAAATCACGAGGAAGGCTTTTCAGCTTTCTGTCGGGCTGCAGCATCTCGTCTGTGCCTACAGTGAGCAAAATATGAAGCTCCTGATCGAAATGCATCACCTTTGTTCCAAAAGTTTCTTGAACATTCCAACCTGAACACCAATCAGAAACTAAAAGAAGCAAAATTACCATTGCCTCTCGGGCAATCATCTTCATTTTCTCCACTCTCTCATCCATCAGCCAGTCAGCACGGTGCTTTTGAAATGATGAGAATCTTGAGTACACAAAACATACATGCCAAAACCTGCTCCATGTACTGAACTCCATCGACAATGAATCCTTGGAATCGAGTGGCGTCGTCCGGATTCAGCACTGGGCATGATCAGAATTAACAATTAAACAAATGCTAAGGTTTTGAGTTACGTGCTCCTCGAAGAAAAGCTTCCCTCTCTGGATGATCTTCCATTCGTAGCAGCGAAGCTAGAAGTTTAACGTAAGGCTTGTCCCTTGTTCTGATTTCTGCAACAACCCTGATTTGAGCAAGAGTGATCTTAGTAATGTAATTTCGAAATACGGTGGATGAAACCTGTCCTTAATGACTTTCAGCATTTTTACAAGCACAGATTCTTTCGAGTCAGACTGGAACGGGCATATTCGTCACTTTTCGAAAAGTACCACGGTAGAGAATACATTGTTTTCATCCTCCTGCGCCTTCGCTACAATTTCATCCAAGTAATCAACTAATCCATCGTCCAAGCCACGATTCTGAAAATGATTTACATTAGACAGGAAAGCAAAGGTAAAGGGATAGAGATACCTCGCAAAATTCAGTCATAATTTCGTCTAAGACCTCTGGTCCTTCAAGCGCTGCTCCTATGATGTATTCCAATTTAGCTTTGTTTATCAAATCTCTCTGCTCCTTCTTGAATTCCAGCAGTTTTTCATCAACAACTTCTAGAAGTTGCAATTCTTCCTACAACTTCATTTTAGCACAAGATTAGATAGATCGATTTGAGATTGGAATACCTCACTGCTGCATTCTTCAAGTCGTCGATACATAACATTTTTGTAAACAGGTTCATTCAGCAAGGCTTCAACATTGTCAAGAAAGATTCTCGGAGGTAATTCTCCTAAGGGAGCTGGAGCCATTGCAGCAGGATGTTTGCTCATCATTTGATCAACTACCATTGTAATCTTCTGTCGGATCTCTTCCTCGTCCCCAGTGATTCCTGAGTCTTGTGTAACGAATTCATTGGGTTCATTGAGATCGGCTCCTATGCGAAGAGTCGTCACTGGCCTAGTATTGCGTACGAATGACACAGGTACACGACTGAGACAAAAATGGTCAAGGTTGTTGGTCGTTAATGCTGCCCTTGTTCCACTTCTGAACGTAAGATGAGGGCTGAAGGCAGATATTCGCGCTGGGAGGAAACAACACGCAACTAAAGCACAAGTCAAGAGTCTAGAGCATCGCATTTTGCAACTCCGTAAAGAGATTGAGAAAAGGCGTTTAGGAACTTTTGTTTGCTTGTCGTTTCTCAACGAGCAACTAAGAGTCTGCCTGCAGGCTTACGTCAGTGCAATTTGGTAGCAGTGTCAAAACAACGAGCTATTTGCGGTGCATGGCTTGAAAAGAAAGAATCACAAGGGGAACAAAGCAGCAAGATGATTTCAGGTAGAGGCAACGCGAATAAAACGAGCAAAGTGAGGGAAGGGGCCGTCGACCCGCATTGAGGGCAGCAGTCGCATCACTAATGCGCATTCTCAAATGCAGCGCGAGGTCCGCTGAAGTAACTTTTATGGCATAGCGGTTACTTCTCAGTTACATTTGCACTGCATTTGCTCCCTGGTCCGCCTCAGGTTCCGCCTATTCCGGGTGGGGATGAGGGTTTTATGCTGGTTGACTGAA
Source organism: Guillardia theta CCMP2712 (assembly GCF_000315625.1). NCBI lineage: Eukaryota > Cryptophyceae > Pyrenomonadales > Geminigeraceae > Guillardia > Guillardia theta. The sequence goes on from NW_005434572.1 coordinate 259,123, forward strand.
CTGACATCGCCGGAAATAGACGGCTGGGGGCAAGGCATGGCAGGGACCGAGGGGCTCGTTCGGCCTCTGCGGTCTGGCCGCATGCCAAGTAGCTCGAAGCACAGAGCCATGGCATGTCTTATGCTGGGATTGGGAGCAGCAGCAGTTACTCTGATTTTCAGGGATGGGAATGGAACGGTAAGTTTCTTGCTCGTCAGACGTCTCTTTTTTCGATCTGCTTCCTTGAGGACTTGCGCTTTGCACAAGGATGTGATAGAAGATTTACCAGCAGGATCCTGTTTCCGATACGATGGACAAGAACAGTGAACAGTTCAAGCGTATGTTCCGAGGAAGCGTCGACTTCGAAGACTATCCTACATGGACGAAAACCGTGGATCAAATCAATGAAGTGGTTTGGAACTGAACAAGTGAACAAGTCAAAAACTCATATTTGTACAGGGCAAAGTCAACCACGGTGTTTGGACTTATTACAAGGGCCCTCCGTTCTTGCAGAGAGTCACTATGTACTCGGGTGAAAGCCGAATTCTAGATTTTACTCTCTCTGATGTCTCCTGATTTCTAGGCAATGACGTGGACATTACTAGAGCGGGGAATTTGATCAGGAAAGTCCTTGGACTGCCAAAGAACTTTGGAAAGTGGGAGGGGAGCAGCTACATCGAGAACTTTGGTACACAACAGATGAGATTTTTGCAAAGCAATAGACACTCGGTACCATGGTTATCTCAGACCTCACGGGGAAGTTAACCATTTTTCAGGTCTTAGTTATTCCTCCCCTCTCCGAAGGAAATCGTCCCATTTTGAGCGATGAGGCGAAAGCAAGACTTCGCCACTACATTTCTGTTGGGCACAATACTCTCATCATTTGTGGAGGACCTGCCAACGTGGACTTCATCAACTCCAACTTGTTGCCACAAGATGGTATGTCATATTTGGTTTGTCTCTTGCCTTCCAAAAACTTAATGTTTCTCTGTTTTGTGTTTGTATGCAGCTTGATGCATATTCATGACCTGTTCCGTCAGGTGGTACGCTCTTGGAGCAAGCGTGGACAAGGGGTCCATATGAAAAGCAAGAAGCTGCGATCGGGACTCCTTTTCAGACTCTTCCAGTCACGCTTCCCAATGACATGAATCATGCACATGGAGTGCGCCTGGTACCTGATGCAGCATTGAAGGTTTTGGGCTTAACTATGAGTGTTTTATGCAGTCTTCTCTACCGATGGATGCTGTAAGCTACTTCGAGACAGCAGGGGTCAGCGTTGTTTTCGGCATGAAATTTGGCAGTGGACAAGCTCTATTCCTTGGTTTTGATTTCTCATTACTTTCTAAACCATGGATCAAGACTCTTATTGCGGGGATGGAGTTTGCTTCATAAAGGGTTTTATTTGTACGAATAAATGTGGGGATCTGTGGACTCAGTGACTCGCCGCGGTACTGCGTGTGGATCGGATCATGCATAAACTTGAAATGTTTAGCAGGCTGCTTGACAATAAGTGCTAACTTACGTTGTGATTCACTTCCTGTACACCGGATCGGAATCCGAGGCTGCCAGGACTGGGCCCGGCCTGGCACTGCGGCAGCCAGTGAGGTGTACTACCGGGTAGCCGGGCTCAACGGTGCGGCCGGTTGAATAGGTTTCAACTTTCAGTGGCAGGGGCCGCCTGACCGTGCCAGGCGGCCCCGGGCTCAGCCCGGCCCACGTGACGCGGCCGGGCCGCCGCCACGGTCAGCTGACTCGCCCGGCCGCTCCGAGTCAGGCCGCCGGTCACTGTCACCGGGTGGCCGCCCGGCCGCCGCCCGGCGGGGCGGCGGTGCGCCGGCCGTTAGCCCGGGCCTCGGAACCGTCCCGGAGTCCGATCCGATCACTGTGACCGTCACAGTGGCCTGCCCGTCGGACGGGCAGGCCCGGCTAGTAACTTACTGTCACAGGCTTCAACCCCGCATTATTAGTCAATAAATTAAAAATGCAGAAGCTCGACATCGAACAGTGGGAAGAGGAGTGACAAAGCGCGAAAGATCATGGATGTTGATTTCAATGACGCGCTGAACGTTGGATTAGATAGCCTTGTTGCACCAAAAGATCTAAGAATCCATCTGCATGCAAACCTAAACCCTGAATATCGAAATAGCGACAACTTCTTGTAGCTGCGCAAGCAAACAAACAGATGTAGTGAGGTTATTTTCGTGGTGTGATGTAGTACTTTCGGGACTAAACATCAACATGAAATGATTTTCTAACTTGGTGTGCAGGAACGTTTGTAGTGGAGCCGACGGTGCATCGAGACTGATAAGGAGTGTGATGCTGTAGCAGCAAGCAACAAACCAGCTGAAAGCGCGATGGAAACTCTGGCATCGGGAGCCAATGTAAACACAACGCAATACTATGAAATTCTAGGGCTGCAGAAAGGAGATGCAAACACGCCAGATGATATCAAGAGAGCATGGAAGAAAACAGCTTTGAGACTACATCCTGACCGGAATCGAGATGATCTGGAGGCTGAAAACAAGTTTAAGTTGGCGAAGGATGCGTATGACGTTCTTTCCGACCCTGAGAGAAAGCAAGTTTATGACAAATATGGAGAAGAAGGGCTCAAGATCAAGGAAGCAATGGATAACATGGATCCTGCCATGGCCCTCTATGCTCTTGGAAGTGCGAGTTCCGCAGCTCGTGGAATGCTTGTGCTCTGCATATCTTTCTTTTGCTGTTTTCTTTTGCTGTTTCCTATTTTCCTCACTGTTCGCATTGATGGATCCTCCAATATGAAATGGGCAGGCGTGTTTTCGCCTCTGTTTATAGTCGTCGGTCTTTCGGTGTGTTGTTCATTGCCTGCAGCACTGTCATCAGAGCAGCAAGACAGCAGTGCCATCGGCAGAGCATACACTAGGTTCACTCCGCTGCTGTACTCTATCTGCGTATTGATATTCTTGTCCCTTCTGGCGAGTGCTCTTGATGGCGATCTCAACACAGGGATCGGGCAGATCTTCATCCCGGTGTTCATTATGGAGGCGGTGGAAATACTTGCTCTCACTTTTAGAGTGTCCAGAGCGGCATATGGCAAGTATGAAGCAGAGAAGAAGTCGGGAAGTCCTGTACTCTCGTACTGGGAGTTTGTTGTGGACAAGTCTCTCTTCAAGATCTTGCGGTTGATTCAATGGATCTTGATCGTTGCGAAGGTCTCGGGGTCTACATCCTCATCTTGGTGGGCCATCCTCCTTCCTATCTGGCTTTGGTTTGCGTACTACATCTCGATGAGGATCGTAGTGAAATCGTTTCGAATCTTATCCCTCGAGAAAAACCGCAATCCAAATCGTCCTCTCAGTGCAACAGACGAAGATGAGCATGATTCTGGCAAAGAGAATGTTTCTTCGAGAATCTTTACCTTTGTTTGCTTTATTCTGCCAATCTTGATTATGTTTATTCTCCTGGCATCTCGTCTCTCGGGATCAACGCTTGCGAATCATTCCTTTGCTGAAGTTCTTATTCCTTTTTTCTTGCAAGCTGGCCTCATTTTCTGTGCGATCTCTTGCACGCTAATGTGCCTGAGAAAACCAGAAACCGATGCTGGAGGAGGGCAAGAAAATCAGGAGGAAGACCCTGAAAGTGGTCAAACCAGACAGGAAGGGGAATCGAATGATCACTACAACCTCGATGCCGGCAGAGGCGAAGGAATCCAGCCTGTGAGCGCGAACCAACAGGATGTACATATAAGTTCAGACACGCAAAGAGAGGATTCCGGTGAAAAATTGCAATTTTTTTAATATTTCACGCTCCCTGACTCTTTTTGTGCAGAATTTGTTTCTATTGGGATTGAAGAGAAGTAATTTCAATCATCTCAATCTGTGTGTTGAGTATCGACAGCAAATATCATGAATATGGCAGTACATTCAGATCTGAGAGATAAGTTGAGACTAACAAAATGCTCTTGAACGAGAATTTCTCATACTCGACAACTCATAATTCGATTACAATCATTCTGAAATCATTAAGAAAAACATCTAATACTCTCTCGGCTTCACAAATTCTTTCAAGAAACCCACAACAAATTACAAACGATTCGCGATCACATTCAAATCACAAAGCTCGTACCACGGCTGTTTCTTAATAGGCCATGAACGTGTCTACGTACGCTTTGCCCAAAAACGATCGTCCAATCACACTGCAACGTACGAGATCAGTACCTCAAAGCCAATATGCAGGTTGACAACCTGGTCTTTGGAGCATTTTCTGCGCCAATCATCTGAATGACAAGGTCATATTTGGTGAACACTTCTTCGATCAGAATTACATCAAGTGTCTCCTGCGTCAGGCGATATCTTCCGTCTTCGGGGAGTCGTTCCATGACAGCAATCCCGCAGTTTGGCGGGTTGTGTGTGGCCTCGAATTGCTCGACACTCCACTAACGATGCAGCTCAAAGTCAGAAGTCTATGTTGCTGGTCAAGCGAATCACCTGAAACCATCGCATCAAGAACAATCGGAGCGCCAACCCGTGCGTGATGATAATCACATTTGAGCCCTCCTGTTTGGATGAGTCAGGTCGTTTAGGAGGCTTCGATTTTGAGGTAGGGCTGAGACAGAAAGGGCACACATCTTCAAGACCTGTAGATGATCTCTACGCAAAGTGCCGATAAAGCCTGAAACCCTAATGTACACGTCCAAGCCTGCTTCTCCATTTGGGAAGCGATAAAAAAATCTTCCAAATTTGCTTCTTTCATGCCTGTAATGATCAATTAAGAACAAAAAATCAAAGACACAGCAATCCAACTGACTTATTTTGTCGAATGGTATTGAGATTCTGCAGGTTTCCAAACTAAACAGCATTTAGCAACCGAATTTGTCAATCATCGTTAAATTACTTGTTGCTCAGCGATTCGAGGTTCCTCGCGCAGGCCTTGAATCTTGAGCCATGGCATCGCATCATGTGTTTGCAAGCATGTAACATATGCAATAGATTACCTGCTCATAATCTAGAGCTTGAATCAGCTGCCGACAAGTCTGAACTGCGCGTTGATAAGGGCTGTGATACACGTATACTGGTTCTTCTTTGACCTTGTCAGTAAAGTCAAATATATACCAACACTAGATTTGGATTCGTTACAATCTCTTTGATTTTTGTCCCTGCGTCCCATGCCTGCCATTCCATCAAATTCACGCATTCACTGTGGCTTCTTGACCTGTCGCAAGCCTCGAGGATTGAGAGCAATCTTCCAATCTGCTTGATGATTAGGAGACTTGATTGGTCAACACAAAACATTCCTGGTATCTGAGTGTAGAGAATTTCTTGAGTATTACCCTCTGATTCACCATGCCGTACTAAAATTATTCGTTTCGGTCGTGGCATCTGTGAAGAGTAAGTGAAAAGAACGAACCCTAACCGTTCACCGCCGTCAATGAATTCCGAGTCGGCATTGAATGAGGTAGTGGTTTCAATCTCTGAATAGACATGTGCCCATTTCTTTGGGAGAACTTGTCAAAGTTTGAAAGGCCCTTCGAGTCTTCTAGATTTATAGCGCTCGATGATGTTGGAACCTCTGCAGAGGACGAACAGATTGAAAGAGGTTGGCAGGTACTTTGTGCACTGAGTATTGTTGACGGAGACATTGCTGTACATTCTGGCGGAAAGTGATAATGATCTAGGGGCTGAACAATACTTAATTTGCTTTCAAGAGCAAGAATTTTCTTCTGTTCTGGACAAATTTGACCCTTCACATCATTATCGCTGAAGTCGATGTGGTCAGTTGGACCCGACGATGTTGGAAGTGATACTAAGTTGACGTTTCTGGTCTTGCGGTGCCCCCTTGAAAATATTCCTGTCCATAGATTCCTGGAATAAAGATGTCATTTACGAGAGATGGCAAATCAAGATTGCACGCTCGAGCTACACCCCCCAGGGACCCCGCATTCTGAGACTCTCGATCAAGTCGATGAGAAACAAACTAGTCAAGCAAAATGATCGAACACAACATTGAAAAGTGTAGCAACAACCCCCAGCTCACCGTGTCGAGATTGAACAAAAGGAACGCATGACAAAGTGCAATTTTCTTGTGCAGCCCTGGTTTAGTCAGGTTTGGGGTTTAGGATTTAGTCAGGGTTTAGCCTAGAATTTAGGATTTAGGTGGACAAGCCTGAAGGACCGACTGCGCCGGGGTGGAGATGAGGGAAGATGATGAAGAAGAGGAAGACATGGAAGAAGAGCAAGGCGAGGGCAAGGAAGGAGACGGGGCGAGCCCGTACCGAGCTTGAGCTGCGAACCGAAGGCCAAGGTAAGGCGGGGGCAACTCTTTTGACTTAGGCTGAGAAAGCTGCACGGAGTAGAAGTAGATGGCGAGGTTAGCACTTTAGGCCGTGTACTCCAAGTACTCGCGCGCCTCTTTCGACTAGAATTGTCTAAGTTTAGGGTTTAGGGTTTAGGGTTTAGGGTTTTAGGGTTTAGGGTTTAGGGTTTAGGGTTTTAGGGTTTAGGGTTTAGGGTTTAGGGTTTAGGGTGTAGGGTTTA
>NW_005434571.1:0-12926 GCF_000315625.1 Guillardia theta CCMP2712
CCCCCCCCCCGCCCTTTCCCCCCACTCCTCCTCTTCTTTCTCCCTTCCTCCACCGCGTCTCGCACTAGAACAGAGCGCCAGCGTCATGACAGGTCAGCTCAGCACAGAGGGTCCTTCTCTCTTAGACCCCGAGGCTGACATAGCGCACGGCAATGATGCGAGGGAGGAGCGGCATGAAGGGGAGGAGAGGCAGGAGAGGCAAGCTCTGCATGACGCCGACGGCTCTGCGTACTGCAGCATTCGCCTGCCAGCATGCGCGCTTCTAGCCGTCTTCATTTACGTCAATCTCCTCAACTACATGGACCGGGGCATCGTCAATGGAGTCCTGCCGGAGTTCTGCGTCAACTGCAAGGCCAGACACGAGGAGGCGCTCTGCAGGGAGTACTCATCGTGCACGTGGCAGCGAGGAGGAGGAGGGAGCAACGGGACGTGCAACTTCAATGCGTCGGTCGTTCCGCGTCGAGGGATAGCAGGGAGTTTTCATATCAACGAGACGGCGCAAGGTGTGTTGGCAGGCTCCTTCATGGGTGGGTACTGCATCTTCAGCCCGATCTTCGCCCATCTTTCCACCATCCATGCTCCCTTCCGGCTCATGGGGTTGGGCCTGACTGCATGGTGTGTCGCCTGCGCACTGGGCACGATGGCGCCAACGTACAACGCGCTCCTCACAGCGAGGATACTGAGTGGCATAGGAGAAGCCAGGTGAGGATACTGACCGAGAGCGACAGAGGGGGAGGAGCTGAAGTGTTTGTCCGCTCCTGCCAGCTTCCAGTGCATAGCTCCTTGCTTCATCGATGACATGGCAACGGCTTCTCAAAAGGGTAAATGGCTCGCTGCCTTCTTCATGGCGGTATGCGCGCTAGTCTGCTCCGCACTACCCCTGCACTCCTACATTCACTCTCCTCTGACCACTTCCCTCTCTGCTCTCTGCTCTCTGCTCTTTCATGCCCTATTCCACTTCCTGCTTCCTCCTTTCTTCGTCTACTTCCCTCCTCCATTCTCGCCTCCCCTCCCCTCCCTCCCCCTTGTCCCCTCCCTGCTCCCTCATGTCTTCCTCTTTTCCCCTTCCTCCTCTCCCTCCCTCCCTACTGCCTTCTCCCTCCCTCGTCTCCTATCCCCCTGACCCATCCGCCTCCAGGTCCCGATCGGGCAGGCGCTGGGCTACACCTACGGGGGGTACATGTGCTCTCAGATGGACCCCGAGAAGATTGGGTTCGCCGGATGGTAAGACTGCCGGCTGATCCCGCCATGGTGACTTCAGTGTCGGTGGTTCAGGCGGATGGCCTTTGCGCTGGAGGGTCTGGCGATGGTGCCAGTGGCAGTCGCGTGCTTCTTCATCTCCAACCGCCTCCGGAAGAAGGCGACACCTTTGCCTCATGCTGCTCTCCACGATGCCGACTGACGTTCCCTGCAGAAGCCCGACCAGACGTCGCTCGAGTCGGAGGGCAGCTTTCTCTCCAGACAGGACTCGGAATCGTACTTGTCCTCTCCTGCTCAGGCGGTTAGGGACGAGTACACGATCGTGAAGTCCCTCAAGACAATCGTTGGCAACCCGATCTGGGTGTGTACGGTGATGGGATATGGCGCCTTTACTTTCTCAGTCGGAGCCATGGCTGTGTGGGGCCCGACGTACCTTCAGGTTTCCTTTCAGACCATCTACTGATTCTATTGCTAACCATTCTATCCCCTGCTCCTGCTCCTGCTCCTGCTCCTGCTCCTGCTCCTGCTCCTGCTCCTGCTCCTGCTCCTGCTCCTGCTCCTGCTCCTGCTCCTGCTCCTGCTCCTGCTCCTGCTCCTGCTCCTGCTCCTGCTCCTGCTCCTGCTCCTGCTCCTGCTCCTTCCCTCTCTGCCTCCTTGCTCTTTGCCGTCCCTCGGTTCCCCCAACTCAACAGCGCAAGTTTGAGATGCAGCTGGATGATGCGGACCTGGCTTTCGGCTCCGTTGCTGTCTTCACCGGCCTGTTTGGAACGATCTCTGGAGGCTTCATCCTGGATCTTGTCACGAGGGTCCTGGGAAGGGACGCGATGTCCAATTCCCTGCTCGTCTCCGCCACCCTCGTCACGCTTGCCTGGCCCTGCTGCTTCCTCGCTTTCTCAGCAACCGAGTACCGCAAGTTCATCTTCTTCATGATCGTCGGCCAGTTCCTGGCGTTCGCCACCACCTCCCCCGTCAACGGCGTCCTGCTATGGTGCGTCCCAGCAGAAGTCCGAACCCTCAGCATGGCGCTCTCAGTCGTCGGGATCCACGTCCTCGGGGATGTTCCCAGCCCTGTTGTCGTCGGTGCCATGCTCGAGCGGTTCCAAGATGAGGCGTTCGTCATGCAGCTGGTGTCTTGCTGGATAGGATGGTGCATCCTCTGCTGGGGTAAGCACCTGCACTGGACGTTGATCATGTTTGATTCTTCCTTGCTCTTTGCACAGGTGTCGCGTATATCATGTCTGTCCGCAGCCAGAGGCACAAGAAGCTGCTGATGACAGCCAGTGGAAATCATTCGAATGTCACCTCTGATGTCAGGCTGGAGTCAGAGACCCCTTTGCTCAGTTGAAGTTAGGTGCTCAAAATCTTCTTGTAGTTATATTCAATCTCACTGCTATTGAGTTTCGAAAGTATATCCCGGCGACAGACAGAATTTGCATTTCCCTGGGGCCTCTGACACATTACGACTCAAAGTCTGAAGACACTTGATCTTTCCTCGATGGATTTTCATTCATTTATCGCTGTCCGTGAAATGAATCCATCTTTGGAACTTGTCGAGTCTTTGACCATCGGGAACGTACCAAGACTAGATTGAAGTTATTCGTTGATGGAGCAAGCAGCCATTCAATCAAATACCTTCTTGTTGGAGTCCCATTTCGCTCCGGCAGCTTTGACTAGTTCTCTGTCCTGAGTTGATTTTCAATTCGAGAGATGAAGATTACAAACTTGCTACCCTATATGGGCACAGTAAATAGATACGCTGATTTGAACGTTTGCTGCATGATGCACTGTTGCAACTTGTGTTACCACTCATGAGAGTGCTACCGCTGTAGGTACTGTTGCAGCCTTCGGTACTGTCGCAGCTTTGAATACTGTCGCTGCTTTGGATATTGTCGCTGCTTGGCAAGTAGTTGCTTTTCACTGGGATGCCGCTACTGCTTGATTTTTCAGTGCTTCTTGGAAGGATGCTCCTGGCAGGGATCTCACTGCCTCGTGGGTTGCTGTAGCTGTTACTTGTTTGCTCCGGTTTGCCGTTACTTGATATGCCGCTACCGCCTTGGACGTTGCTGCAGCAAGGGGGTTCTTCTTTACTCCACTCCATCTCGACGCTCAGCTTGAGAATGTCTTCTTCCTGAAGCACCATCCATTATACCATTTTCGTGTACATCACGTCCCTGAAAATTTCTCACCCTTGTCAGATCACAGGGAAGCGTTGGCTCGTTTCTTTCCGGGAAGAAAGAGCTCGTACACTCAGAATTCTCCGAGGGAGCCATAGCTGAAGAGTCTCAGACCCACAATCAAACAAAACCACATGTGCGCGTACAGATGCGCATGCTCGCATTTGTAAATCTCTGTACCATGGCCTCACACCTACGAAAAGTGAGGTCGTGCACCGTCGCAATGATCATAAGACCTGGTCAGAGCTTGTTCGAATACTTCCTCATCCCATCTCGGAGGTAGCTTTGTGTCGCCCTGCGTGGTGAAACTGGGTGGCTTGTCGATAGTTCTCATCTCTTCCATCTTCGAGAATGATGTTGTTGGGAGACCGAGCTTTCCCAAGGCTCGAGGTTCTGGCGACTTGATGAGCTGAGTTTTCTGAAAGAGGGATTTCTGCACATGAAGGAGGTGGTTTGTCTTTGGGTACATCTTTGCTCCTATCTTCTCCGCAGATACCGAATGCACTCTCTCTCGTTCTTGCATGCGCTTGCTGTATTCGCCATGGGCGATGCCCATCAAGTGCTGAAAGTTCCCTCGCACCATCGTGCGAAAAGTTTGTGGAGTCAATTTGGCGCCAAACTACCGCAAGGTTGTCAAACTTTGGGGGTGGAAACTTTCACCTCTCAAACTTTATTCCAAAGTTTCATCTCAAACTTCTGCTCAAACTTCGAATCTAAGAACTCTGAGGTGGACTTGCTCCGTGGCCCCACCATGGTCTTGACCCCCATGTGCTCTCCTCTCCTCTCCTCCCCCCATGCCCAGCAGGACGGCAACTCCTTCTCAACCTCCAACCCCTCCCCCTCCCTGCCACTGTCCCCTCTCTCCTCCTCTGACCAGTCACCCTGCACCTGTTCTGCCAGCAACGATCCCTGCATTGAGCATGGGATGCTTTCGCGTGTGGACTGTGGAGGCGGGCAGTTCCTGGAAATCCGCCATCGGTCTATTACAGTCGAGCCAGCGGACTCGAGACTCTTCAGGTAGGACGAGGTGGAAGTTGCGGAGATGGTGAGCGATCGCAGATGTATGGGAGCTGCTCTATGGCCGTCAAGCCTTGCATGCGTCAGGGAGATCTCGAGGAACGAAAGCATGAGGAAGGCTGCTGGTACCCGCATCCTCTCTCTCTTCATCAAGATATCTATGCTGCTCATGATTCAGTGTCCTCTACTCCATTCCCTTGCGACTACTGGTGTTGATGACCTCTCGAGGCCTCCCGTCCTTCCCTGTGTCCCATGGCTTTAGACACGTTTGGCTTGTGACTCCCTTCCTCAGTAGCAGGAGGCAGCCTCCTTGAGCTGGGATCAGGACATGGTCTGGGTGGCATAGCATCTTGCCTCCTCGGCTCCTGGACATCAGTAGTCCTCACCGACAAGGCATGGGGGCAGCAAGCGGAAGGATCGGAGTGAACGTGCCATGCGCAGGACGAGAGACTGTTGCGTCAGATCGAGCACAACTGCCGCCTGAACAGAGACAAGCTGAACCACTGCAAAGGTTACTTGCTGCTAGAGAAATTCATCTGAGATGAGAGCCGATGCAGACAATCTCTTCGTCGCTCATCTCGTCTGGAAGCACGACGTTCACACCTGCCCTCCTCGCACCCGTCGGCTCACGTTCCTGCAGGAGGGGGTCAAGAGGCTGAGAGACTGCGGTCATCAGGAGGGGTTCGACGTGATACTAGCATCCGGGCACGATGTTGCACTTGCTGCCTCTGCTGCTGCTGATACTGGACTAGGTGCACTTACTCCAAGCCTGTCACGGATGCGCTACTGGATACTATCAAAGAGCTTCTTGCAAGGTAGGCCTGCAGTCCTGGCGCAGGGCGATACTGAGGGGGGCAGGGGGGGCAGGGGGAGGAGGGGAGGTTTTCCTTTCTCAGAAGGAAGCAACATGTCCAGAACATGTAGGATGCAGCAAGTGCTGACGGCATGTCCTGTCAGGGGTGGAGTTGCCGTTCTCATACACGCGACCAAGAACGGGTGTCCGTTCTACTCGGTGACGTGCGCAGGTCCCTTGCATGCGACTGACAGTGTGGCGGTGAAGGGCTGGGGGATCAAAGAGATCAAGAGGAATCACAAACCTGCTGGGTTCTGGAAGGGGAGCAGAGGGTAAGGATCGTTGCTGTGTTGCTGCGTCCTCCTCCCCTTCAACACTCCGCTGTTGAAGGGGAGGAGATATGATTCCTGGCGGCGGATGTGATGGGCCAGTCTCTGTCGCTTTGGCCTTGTTGCTATTTGCTTACAAATTTCCACATGAGTACCTTCTTGCTCCTCACCTGAGTACCATCACGACAGGACGGATCATCTCACTACTGAAGAGCTTGTAGAGCTCGCTGAGGCCTCGGGGTTCCGAGCTGACATCCTGGTGCTGCAATGGTGTTGCAATAGTCGGTTTTGATAACAGTTCCCCAGGGAATGCACTCAGATCTCCTCGATCGAGGGATGGAAGAGATCGATATATCTCATGTTAAGTCAACCTTACCAGGTACAATCTGTTTTGCATTCTATCAACATCTTTGTGGCAACAATAGCAAGAGTTTATGCTTGCTTTATGGTGTACCATAACTGACTTTTACGGTGCAGGTATACAAGTGGTGGAATTACGGCACTTGTAACACATTGATGTCTTTTATTCGCTGGTAGTGTACAAGATTCGTCCAATAGTTTACAACAAACGCCTTCAAGCTCTCAGGGATGGGAATCCAGCCGATGCTACTTGACGCTGAGAGGCAACGAGGCCAGAGAGCCACTGCGGAACGAGTGAGCGAGGAAGTAAGGAACTTTCATGAGCGAGTCAGTACCTGAAGGTCAGTCTCGGACAAGAGACTCGGTCCAAGGGCAGGGTTCAGGTTGCAAGAGAACTTGTTTGCCGGAGCAACAAAAGGAGAAGGCACAGCTGCCGGAGCTGGCGCAGCGGAGAAAGCCGAGGCTGAAGCATGCGCGGCGGGAAAATTGGGAGCGTGAGCAGGGGTGGCGGGAAAAGCAGGAGCAGGAGCAGGAGCAGGATTCTGACCATCTGGAGAAGCAAGTCAGAACATCTGCGTACAGCCAGAGCAGAAAAACTCACTCATAGCTGAAGCCGCACATCCGAAGAGAAATTCTGACTCCGACTTGGAGAGGAAGTTGGAGAGAGAGTTGGCGAGGGAGCTGTTGAAGGCCGCGCCGAAGGGCTCGGCAGGCGGCATCACTGCACCGAAGTTGTACGGGGCTCGGGCCCCGAGGTCCAACGAGGGCTGAGCGAAGGAGACCTGGTTTGCCTTCATGCTCAACGAGTGCAGGGAGGTAGCCGAGAGCTCCTTGAGAAAATCGCTGGACCCGGACATGCTCACTGAGGAAAAAGGAAGCTTGATGTCGATCTGTCCCAAGGAGATGCTGCTGGGAGTGTGTGCCCCGGATGGGGTAGACGAGCTGCTTCCTTCCTTCGACGCCTTGCTCCTTCGTCTCCTGGGTCCCTTGTGTGCATACGGCCACTTGACGATGCCCAGGCGACGGCAGGCAGCTTTCATGGTAGTCTTGCTGATACCAATCTTGGCCGTTGCTGCATCCAGGCTCTCATGAAAGTGTTTGGACAAGAGCTCGTAAGAGATTATGACTGGGCCATTGCCGCTGCCTCCTCGCATCTTCTTACGAGGGTTGATAGCGATGCATTTCTTCGTCTTGGTCTCATCCCAGCTCTCCTGCATCTCGTCGGCGTTCTCAGTGGAGGCCTCAGCATGATCGCTCTCAGAGTCGGAGCCATCAGAGTCCCGCGCGCTTTGACTCTCACACTGCGAGACAGCCTGGTCCTCCTTCATTTCCTTTGGCTCTTCGAACATGCTTGCCGGTGGAAAGGATCTTTGCGATGGAAGGTTACGGAGGAGGAGGAAGAGAGGAGTATGCAGCGGAAGAGGAAGCTACCAAGTACGCGGAAAGAATGAAGCTAGACACAGCGTGGAAGGGAGAGGATGGGAGGGGATAGGAGATCTGAAGGAGTTTCTTCCGCAAGAAGGCGAAGGAAGTCGGGCACGTATCTAAAGCCCCCCGCTCTTACCTGAGGACGCACGATTCCAGGTTGATTTTTTTCAGGAGGGGTGGTACCTGTTTACAAGCCTACCTGATACCCTAGCCCTATACAATTGGAGGCTTCAATAGAAAATCTCCTTGTTCTGCTATGAAGGTTTTAACGTATATTGCAGAAGAAGTTTTTAGCTATGTGGGTAGGGGTGGCAAGGAAGTCGCGGGTCATGGATACCTCCATGACTACCGGTGTCTGAGAGAGCATGATTATGGGTAGGGTGGTTCACGTGGACTCAAACTGCTATAAATAATTGTTGACGCAGTACACGTTGTCGAGTCATGCAGGCAGAACGTTCTCTACGAGAGTGAACTTTTCAGATTCAGAAGAGGGTCAAACTGGTACAAACCTAGAACTTTTCAAAGGAAAAATTCGAGTTTGGGTGTAAAAGTTCATGTTTTCAGATGGCGCCAACTTACAAGGAAGGCTTCGGGGTCCAAAGGCTCGGATCTTGAGATTCATCGGAGCTCCTTGCCGGGGTCCGGTAGCTCCCTCGTGACCAGTTGCACCTTGTGATCTAGTAAAGACATAGCAATAAAACAGTTTTTGACCCTCCAGATTATAAAGGTCTGGATTTTAGCCAGGCAGACGGAGTGTAGTAAAGATGGAACAATGCGACACCCCCTGGATCTCATGCAATTGACCCTCCTTGTGACCGGGTAACGGATCGAGATCACGTTACCATAAGCAGACCCGTGACTTCAAATATATATTATTTACGGCTTCGAGACCAAGCGTTGCGTTATCGCTCATTTTTGAGAGGCTTCTTGATCCCGTGCTCCTCCGACTGGCGAACGGTCACGAGGGATCAAATTTAAAAAGGTTTTGGAGATCCTGTTTAACTCTTCAAATATCAAGGAGACATTTCAACTTCACATTAAACGAATGATCCGCCCCAAGTGAACGAGTTGGCAGGAGGGGAGAGGAGGAAGGAGCAGGATAGTGTGAGTGAGTAAGAGAGTGAGTGCATGCAGAGAAGAGGAGTGGAGCAGAGACTGGAAAAGGACGGGCAGGAGAGAGGCATGGCAACAGGGAAGTATGCATCGAGCTATGTTGTAATGTCTTGGCCACGGCCCAAAAGTAAAATGGGCAATGAAGAGAGTCTCAGGCATGGTGGAAAGGAATGTTTTGTTTGGGAGGTGGAGAGGAGAAAGAGGCAGATGCTTTCTATGTTGAAAGGTCTTCTCTCACAATCCGAGAAACTTGAATGGCTCAAGATTACCCACCAGCCTCCTCGTTACACCTCCATCTTCCCATCTTCAGCATCGTAGAAACAAGATGAAGAGACTCTGACCGGATGGCGCATCCCCGCCACCTGCACCTCCCATCCTTCGTCCTCAATCTGCTCTCCTGCCTCCACCATTGCCAGCCCGACGGCTCCCCCCAGCGTGTGCCCGTAGCTTGCAGATCGGATAGTTGCGACTGTGGTGCCTTTGTTGATCAAGGGCTCGCCGTGGTAGAGCATGACACTGGGATCGAGGACCAGCACGTGCAGCATCCTCCTCCGTCTCCCTTTCCTCTCCTCCTCCAGCAGCTTCTCCAGCACAGCGTTTCTTCCCAGGAAACCTCCAGGCTTGTCAAGGGCGCACCAGGACAAGAAGCCCGCCTCAAGGACTGAGTCCGTGTTGTCAAGTTCATGCCCGAGGGCTCGCCATCCCTTTTCCATCCTCAGGCTCGTCAGAGCCTTCACTCCAGCATGCGCGACCCCCAGCTGCCGTCCCTCCCGCACGATCGTGTCGTAGACTCTGATCGCCTCCCCGCTGGGAATGAGCAGCTCGTAGCCCAGCTCACCCGTCAGCGACGTCCTGCTGCAGAGCACGCGGACTTGCTCGATCTCGACCTCACGCACGGAGGAGGTCGGAAAGTTTGCAGCTTGAATGCTGGCGGCTCCGACCACGCGCTCCAGCAGCGCTCTTGCACGCGGCCCCTGGATGGCCAGCTGGGCATAGCGATCCGAGACGTCAAGGATGCTCACACGCTCGAGAGGATCCTTCTGCTGGCGCATCCAGCTCTCTGCGTGCCTGTGCAGGCCGTCTGGGACAAGTAAGATGAAGTCATCCGATGCGAGCTTGAGGAGCACGACGATCGCCTCCATCCCCCCCTCCTTGCTCAGCCACAAGGTCGAGATGGCCCTCCCTGCCTCCTCCTCTATCACCCTGGCAGTCGACAGCCTGCTCAGGAAGGAGCCAGCATGCTCCCCTTGGATACGGAACTTTGACGTGTACGAGGTATCCATGATGACGACACGCTCCCTGCAAGCCTTGTGCTCTTCTCGCCATCGCCCGAACCACTCTGAAGACAAATGGCTGTCAAAATGACAACCCTGATACTCTTGCTCGCTCGCTCCCTACATCCTCCCTCCCTTCTTCTATCTCTGCACTCGAGTAGCCACTACTTCCCATTCCTCCTCACCATATCCTCCAGCTGACATACCTGGAAAGCCCCAGGTTGGCTCTCCGGCGACGGGGATTGAGCCAGGCTCACCAAACCAGTCTAGAAGCAGGATAGTGATCAGACTGTGTAGGAGCAGAACAAGAATGGATGCACGAGCACCAACAGAAGTGGGGGCAGGATCAGGAGCAGGAGCAGGAGCAGGAGCAGGAGCAGGAGCAGGAGCAGGAGCAGGAGCAGGAGCAGGAGCAGGAGCAGGGGCAGGGGCAGGGGCAGGGGCAGGAGCAGGAGGAGTGGACTGTCGAGGGGGTGGACGAGGACAGTAAGAAAGATAGGACAGGATAGTGGTCACCTGGGCTCTCAACCCCGCTCATACTGCAGAAGTGAGCTCCCTGCTCCTGCATGCGAGCGTGCAAGGGAGAGTGGAGGAGGTTGCGGGCAGACTTGAACTGCTTGAAAGGGAAGTGGCACGCGTACACCATGCTCAGAGCCTCCTCTGCTCGGCGAGCAAGGAGAGAAGGCTCGCACAGGAGGGGGCTGAACCTGCTCGGACGGATCCCTGTAACATCTTCGTCGGGGCTGCCGCTGACAATCCACTGTGCGAGCAGGCGACCGACACCCCCCCCTGTCAGGATTCCGATCGAGTTCATGCCAGCACCTACCCAGTAGTTGCTTAGCTCCGGGACAGGCCCAACACTGCAAGAGACAGGGATAAGAACATCTTTTTAAAAATCACATGATATTTCACCAAATTGTATCCCTCCCCTCCCCTCCCCTCCCCTCTTCCCTTCCTTTCCCTTCCCTTCCCGCTCACATCTCTCTCCATTTTCCATGCCGCCCTTTCCACCATCGTTTCCCTCCCATCTTCATCTTTCCTGTCCCCCCTCTCCGCATCCTCATTTCACACATGACAAAACTCACATCGGTGACATGTCGGGGGTGAAACTTTCCGGCCCGCAAAAGACTTTCTTGATCCCGACGTCCATGGCCTTGGGCACGCGCTCCATAGCCTTGCTCAGGAACGGAAAGATCCTCTCCTCATCCGCCTCGATCTCGCCAAACGCAAAGTCCTCGGGAATCCCGTGCTCCTTCCAGCTCGCCGCTCGCCCCTCAAACAGCCCGATCATGAGCCCTGCTCCCTCCTTCCGTATGTAGGTGTACGACGCTGGGTCCTCGATCACCGGCCAGCTGCTCTGTACCTCCGGCATGGCGTCTGTGATGACGTAGTAGTGCTCTGCTGCTTGCAGCGGGATGCTCACCTCGCTCGCCGCTCCTACCTGCCGCGACCACATGCCGCAACAGTTCACCACATGCTCGCACCGGATCGTTCCCCGGGACGTGACGACGCCCTTCACTGCTCCCTCCTCCACTATCACCCGCGTCACTGCCGTGTCCTCGAAGATCTGTCCTCCTTGCATCCGCGTCCCCTTGTTCAGTGCCATGGTCACGTCAACCGGGTTCACTCGTCCGTCCCCTGGGACGTAGAAGGCGCCAAGGACGTCGTCGACTCTGCACAGGGGAAACATCTTCTCGACGTCCCTCGCTCCGATCTCCTCCACTTCGACTCCGCACGTTCGATTGAAGTCTGCGATCCTCCTGAACTCTTCCAGGCGATGCCTGTCCGTCGCGAGCTCAATGAAGCCCACGGGGCTGAACCCCGTGCTCTGACCTGTCTCTTCCTCCAGTCGCCTGTACAGCTCTCGGCTGTACAGGCGGAAGGATGTTGAGGTCGAGGACATGGAGCCGAACGTTACCATCAAACCAGCCGCATGCCATGTCGTTCCGGAGGTCATCTTATTCCGCTCCACAACAACCGTGTCCCTCCAGCCCATCTTGGTTAGGTGGTATGCGACTGAGGACCCTATCACTCCTCCTCCGATCACCACGACACGAGCATGAGACGGCAGTTTCTTCAGTGAAGAGGAAGGGTCTTGCGAGCATGCTGTCGTGAAGCTGCGAAGCGCGCGTTGCCGGCACCTCAAACTTATCATCTTTGGTAGATTCAGGTCCACAACTGTATCTGAGCAGCAGGGCAAGAGACGGCAGCTTTGCGTCAACACTCCTCTAAGGATCCAGCAGCAAGACTATCTTCCCGGCAGATCGGCTCCTTCTGCGCATGCGATACCTTCCTCATCGCTCGCTCCGTACCATCCTCCTCGCATACTTGCAGCCATCCTTTCGCGCCACTCGGTCCCCTCATACAGCACTCACTGTGCTCCCGGGCCCGGTCGCCGGAACTTCGGAACTTGAAGCCGCGGCACTGCCGCAGTGCGGCACTGCGGCTCCCGGCCGCCTGGCCGGGCCGCGGGCCCCAGTGACTCAGCACTCCGAGTCCCGGACTCTCCTGACCCAGGACTTTCAGTGAGTGGCTCTCAGTTAAGTAAACTACAAGCTTCGGCAGTGTGGCAGACCCGGCCGGGCCGCTTGCCAATCCGCCGGCCGGGGTGGGCCACCGTACTAGGCTTAGTACGTGACTCTGACAGTGACGCGGCCGCGAGCCTCCAAGTCGGTCACCGGTGGCACCGGAGTGACTGTCGTCGCGGAGCATGGTCCAGTGACCGACACCAGAGAGAGATTTTACTCCACTTGCCAGTGCCCAGCAGGGCTGCCATCGAGTCTGCCAGGCTTCGCTACTAGTCTACCCGGATCGTCAAGTTACTGACAGCAAGTTGCCGGTAGCATCATGCTCAGGGCAGATCACCCAGTACGCGTACGCCGGATATCAGTAGACTGAGCTGTACTACTTCAACGGTACATGATGACGCCAATAGCACTTTGGACATCAGGCTTGACCACGTACTGTCCACATGACCGCCTGCCTGCCTAGCAGCCATGCTGTTGTCTTCCCTCACTCCCTCCCTCTTCCTGACTGAGTTCATCTCAGTTCACTTCTGGAATCCAGCGATGCTCTCTTTGTCGACCAGCCAGGTGGTGTCGACCGCCTGCGATTGAGACTTGAAAGTGAAAAGGAGGACGAAGAGGAAGGGATGCACGACATGAAGGAAGAGAGGGGGGAGGGAGAGGAGGGGGAAGGAGGAGCAGAGGGGGAAGGAGGAGCAGAGGGGGAAGGAGGA
>NW_005434571.1:14026-14918 GCF_000315625.1 Guillardia theta CCMP2712
GGAGGAGGGGGGAAGAGAAAGGCGCGGACGAAGTCATAGCTGAAGGATGTAAGAGGAGCCAACGAACGCGAACGAGAGCATGTACCTTCCTTGGAAACCATACAGGATAGCAAGGTTGCTGAGGATGAGCAAGTAGATGTTGAGGACGATTGCTAACAATACCAGCCACTTTCCGAGACTGTTCGCCAAGGCGATCATGAGATCTCCATCACACTCTCCATCATCACCACAAAACAAGGGTGCAGCCATTGGCAACAACAGCTAACATACAACACAACACCGCCATCAACAATACTGTCGTCAACAACACTATCAGCATCCGATCAAACCTGCCACCACCAACATGCTCTTGACAGGCATGCATACCCATCTTCACAACGTCTCTGCAGGCTGCTCCCCTTGAAGGCCTTGGAGACAGAGATCTGAAAGTCAATGAGGAAGAGGAGGAGGAACAGATAAGGAGGTCGGTTACCTCAAAAGTCATGAAAGCGCAGTTAAAGAGAGCCCAGGCCTGGAGGAGGAGGAGGAGGCCAAGCATGAGCAGGAGGAGTAGAAGAAAGCATCCCACCTCAATGAATGATTCCATCGCACCCTTGTAGCATTTGTACTCTCCAATCCTCTCATTGCAGAAGAACACGTGGACCTTGCTGCAACAGAAGTCAACCTACCAGCTCTAACGCATACAGCTGCTTGCAAGATATCTAACGCATACAGCTGCTTGCAAGATATCTAACGCATACAGCTGCTTGCAAGATATCTAACGCATACAGCTGCTTGCAACATATCAAGGTTGGTAGGAGTGATAACAGTGACGATAGAGGTATTGATACAAACATAGAACACACGATACCAATGATCTTATGAGCGATGACACAAATGTTTTCAGACAGCC